>NW_020681196.1:620-5488 GCF_002925995.2 Terrapene triunguis
GGGGGGAGGGGTGAAGTGATCATCCCAGATAATTGGGTGGGGGGGGAGGGGAATTAGTTGGGTTTGTGCTGCATGTTAACCCTGAAACCGCAGCCCCTCCTTTTACATTGCAAACCCATTTTAAATGGCCAACCCAACAGGTCCTTGGTATGGTTAATGATAGCAGTACTCTTTGAAACCATCCCCACATGTTAAGAAGGTTAAAAAAGCCAAAAGACTGTGTCTTACCATGGCTGCCTGCAAGCTGAAATCTGTGACCTGGCACTGCGTGAGTGATCTCTCACACCAAACAGGCAGGCCCTCAATATAAGAGGAAAAATGCAACCTTGTAACGAAAGCACATCTGCTGTGTAATGTGAACAGCAAAATGTAACGTGAAAGAGTGTACCCATTGTTCTCTAAAATGTATCTTTTTTAACCACCTCTCCCTTCTCATCCACCAGCTGCAAATGTTTCTCCTTCGCAGAGGCTAGTGAATATTCGAAAACGTAAGCGAAGGACACGTGATGAAATGTTTACAGAACTACAGACTGCCTCCCACGCTGACAGAGCACAGCAGAATGTGTGGAGGCAGTCAATGACTGATTATCGAAAAGCCCAATATGAGCGAGAGGAGAGGTGGCGGGCTTAATCGCGGGAGGAACAGAGGAAGTTGCGGGCTGAAGATGAGAGGTGGCGTCAGCTTGCACACAGAAAGCAAGAGTCCATGCTCCGTCTGCTGGAGCATCAAACTGATATGCTACAGCGTATGGTTGAGCTGCAGGAAAGCCAGCAGGAGCACAGACCGCCGCTACAGCCCCTGTGTAACCAACAGCCATCCTCCCCAAGTCCCATTGCCTCCTCACCCAGACGCCCAAGAACACGGTGGGGGGGCCTTCGGCCACCCACTCACTCCACACTAGATGATTTCCATAGCAATAAGTTTTAAAGTTTTAAATTGGAGTGTGTCCTTTTCCTTCCCTCCTCCCCCACCCATCCCGGGCTACCTTTCCAATTATCCCCCTAGTTGTGTGATGAATTAATAAAGAATGCATGAATGTGAAGTAACAATGACTTTATTGCCTCTGCAAGTGGTGCTTGAAGGGGGGAGGGTAGGGGAGGGTGGGGTGGTTGGTTTACAGGGAAGTAGAGTTAACCGGGGGTGGGGGGAGGGGCGGAGGGTTCATCAAGGAGAAACAAACAGAAGTTTCACTCCGTAGCCTGGCCAGTCACAAAACTGGTTTTCAAAGCTTCTCTGATGCGCACAGCGCAATGCTGTGCTGCTCTAACCGCCCTGGTGTCTGGCTGCGCGTAATCAGCGGCCAGGCGAATTGCCTCTACCTCCCACCCCGCCATAAATGTCTCCCCCTTACTCTCACAGATATTGTGGAGCGCACAGCAAGCAGCAGTAACAATGGGGATATTCTTTTCGCTAAGGTCTGAGCGAGTCAGTAAGCTGCGCCAGCGCGCTTTTAAATGCCCAAATGCACATTCCACCACCATTCGGCACTTGCTCAGCCTGTAGTTGAACAGGTCCTGACTCCTGTCCAGGCTGCCTGTGTATGGCTTCATGAGCCATGGCATTAAGGGGTAGGCTGGGTCCCCAAGGATCACGATAGGCATTTCAACATCCCCAACGGTTATTTTCTGGTCCGGGAAGAAAGTCCCTTCCTCCAGCTTTCTAAACAGAGCAGACTGCCTGAAGACGCGAGCATCATGTACCCTTCCCGGCCAGCCCACGTTGATGTCGGTGAAACGTCCCTTGTGATCCACCAGGGCTTGCAGCAGCATTGAAAAGTACCCCTTGCGGTTTATGTACTCGGTGGCTTGGTGCTCCGGTGCCAAGATAGGGATATGGGTTCCGTCTATTGCCCCACCACAGTTTGGGAATCCCATTGCAGCAAAGCCATCCACTATGGCTTGCACGTTTCCCAGAGTCACTACCCTTGATATCACCAGGTCTCTCATTGCCCTGGCAACTTGGATCACAGCAGCCCCCACAGTAGATTTGCCCACTCCAAATTGATTCCCGACTGACCGGTAGCTGTCTGGCGTTGCAAGCTTCCACAGGGCTATCGCCACTCGCTTCTCCACTGTGAGGGCTGCTCTCATCCTGGTATTCTGGCGCTTCAGGGCAGGGGAAAGCAAGTCACAAAGTTCCATGAAAGTGCCCTTACGCATGCGAAAGTTTCGCAGCCACTGGGAATCGTCCCACACCTGCAGCACGATGCGGTCCCACCAGTCTGTGCTTGTTTCCCGGGCCCAGAATCGGCGTTCCACAGCATGAACCTGCCCCATTAACACCATGATTTCCACATTGCTGGGGCCTGTGCCTTGTGAGAGGTCTAGGTCCATGTCCATTTCCTCATCACTCTCGTCGCCGCGCTGCAATCGCCTCCTCCTCCTCGCCTGGTCCTGGTTTTGCTTTGGCATGTCCTGGCTCTGCATATAGTCCAGGACAATGCGCGTGGTGTTCATAGCGCTCATAATTGCCGCGGTGATCTGAGCGGGCTCCATGATCCCAGTGCTAGCTATGGCGTCTGGTCTGAAAAAAGGCGCGAAAGTAGCCACTTCCAATGCTGAGAATGAGCCAGGGAGACTTTGCCCACCCACAAAGGGGAAGGGACCCTTAAACCCCCTCCTACGGGACCTTACCCCCGGAGCCCCGAACCCACCCAACCTCACCGGCCACCGCCAATTCCGTGAGTGAGCCGGGGAGACCTCGCCCACCCGCAAAAGGGAAGGGACCCATATCCCCCCCCCCCCCCCCGAGCCCTGAACCAGCCCAACCCCACCGGCCACCGCCGATAACGAGAGTGAGCCGAGGGAACCTCGCCCACCCGCAAGGGGAAAGGGGCCTATATACCCCCCTCCGATGGGCCTTACCCCTTGAACTCTGAACCCACCCAACCTCACCGGCCACCGCCAATGCCAAGAGTGAGCCGGGAAGACCTCGCCCACCCACAAGGGGGAAGGGACCTATTAACCCCCCCCCCCGCTGGGCCTTTTTCCCTGAACCCCGAACCTACCCAACCTAACTGAATCCCACCACGTGAGGGTCGCCCCATCACCATTACCCAGCCCACCTACTTGTACCCAGGACTATTTATACCCCCTATGTGGATGATTGACCCTCACCGCTTACCAACTGTGCCTTGATCTCGCCCACCGCCCACCCCCCCATTGGAGACACTACAGTCTGTATGTATTATGTGTACTGCCAACCCCGACATAACAACATCCTCCTCATACTCTGTATGTTCCCCCAATGATCGACAACTGACTCTTCAAATCTTTTGTACCGTTTATTTTTTAAATATTCTCTAATAAAATTTAAATCTGACGGACCAGGGGAAGGAGGGAGGGAGGGAGGGAGGGGCAAGTGACGACATGGCGTACAGGTACAGGGAATTAAAATCAAGAAAGGTGGCTTTGCATCAGGGAAAAACACAAACAACCGTCACACAGAATGCCCTCCCCCCCCAAAGATTGAACTCAAAAGCCTGGGTTTAGCAGGAGGGAGGGGGGAAGCAAATGAATACAGAATAAATCTATTTTTTACATCTTAAGATGACGGTGCAGCATGACTGATAGCTCTTGGCATTTTCTGGGTGCTTGGCAGCAAATACTGGGCACTTGGCAGTTAGCCTTCAGGTCTACTACACAATCTGATATCCACTGCAGTATGACAACGATGGATACCAGTCACAATATACTATCTACTGCCCAAAAGGTAAGTGGTTGCTGCTGTGTAGCAATATAACCCCATCCTACATCTGATAACCATCAAGACAAGGGGGCTGGTGCAATGCAGCCCCACGGCTGCCAGCACCCAGATTGCCCTTTTCTGGGTGCTTAGCAAAAAACTGGTGCTTTGCAGAAAATAGTATACTATGACTGATAACCATCATTGTCTGCCCAGGTGCCCATGATTGACAGCCACTGCTGTCTAACAAGAACGGTTACCAGTCATAATAAACTATCTACTGCCAAAAGGCAAGGGGGCTGGTGCAATGCAGCCCCACGGCTGCCAGCACCTAGATTGCCAATGAAGGGTACCAGTCATGCCACACCACCTAACACCAAGCTGCTGCTGTGTAGCAATGCAGTCCCACGTCTGCCGGCACCTAGATAACATATGGTGACGGTGAGCTGAGCTGAGCGGGCTCCATGCTTGCTGTGGTATGTTGTCTGCACAGGTAACCCAGGTAAAAAGGCGCGAATCTATTGTCTGCCGTTGCTGTGACGGAGGGGGAGGGGCCTGACGACATGTACCCAGAACCCCCCGCGGCACTGTTTTGCATCATCCGGGCATTGGGATCTCAACCCAGAATTCCAATGGGCGGCGGAGACTGCGGGAACTGTGGGATAGCTACCCATAGTGCAATGCGCCGGAAGCCGACGCTAGCCTCGGTACTGTGGACGCGGTCCGCCGAACTAATGCACTTAGAGCATTTTATGTGGGGACACACACAATCGGCTGTATACAACCGATTTCTATAAAACCAGCTTCTATTAATTCGACCAAATTTCGTAGTGTAGACATACCCATAGACTATCAGGGTTGGAAGGGACCTCAGGTGGTCATCTAGTCCAACCCGCTGCTCAAAGCAGGACCGATTCCCAACTAAATCATCCCAGCCAGGGCTTTGTCAAGCCTGACCTTAAAAACCTCTAAGGAAGGAGATTCCATCACCTCCCTAGGTAACCCATTCCAGTGCTTCACCACCCTCCTAGAGAAAAAGTTTTTCCTAATATAGCCAACCTAAACCTCCCCCACCGCAACTTGAGACCATTACTCCTTGTTCTGTCATCTGCTACCGCTGAGAACAGTCTAGATCCATCCTCTTTGGAACCCCCTTTCAGGTAGTTGAAAGCAGCTATCAAAT
>NW_020681197.1:0-468 GCF_002925995.2 Terrapene triunguis
CGTGGGCTACAACCCACTTCTTCGGATGCATATTGAGTGAAACATATCGAGGAGATATATATACACACATACAGAGAGCATGAACAGGTGGGAGTTGTCTTACCAACTCTGAGAGGCCAATTAAGTAAGAGAAAAAAAACTTTTGAAGTGATAATCAAGGTAGCCAAGTACAGACAGTTTGATAAGAAGCAAGTGTGAGAATACTTACAAGGGGAGATAGATTCAATGTTTGTAATGGCTCAGCCATTCCCAATCCCTATTTAGCCCTGAGTTGATTGTGTCTAGTTTGCATATCAATTCCAGCTCAGCAGTCTCTCGTTGGAGTCTGTTTTTGAAGTTTTTCTGTTTTAAGATAGCCACCCGCAGGTCTGTCATAGAATGGCCAGACAGGTTAAAGTGTTCTCCCACTGGTTTTTGAGTATTATGATTCCTGATGTCAGATTTGTGTCCATTAATTCTTTTGCGTAG
>NW_020681197.1:568-6459 GCF_002925995.2 Terrapene triunguis
TAGAGCATAAGCTTTCGTGGGCTACAACCCACTTCTTCGGATGCATATAAAGTGAAATATATTGAGGAGATATATATACACACATACAGAGAGCATGAACAGGTGGGAGTTGTCTTACCAACTCTGAGAGGCCAATTAAGTAAGAGAAAAAAAACTTTTGAAGTGATAATCAAGATAGCCCAGTACAGACAGTTTGATAAGAAGCAAGTGTGAGAATACTTACAAGGGGAGATAGATTCAATGTTTGTAATGGCTCAGCCATTCCCAATCCCTATTTAGCCCTGAGTTGATTGTGTCTAGTTTGCATATCAATTCCAGCTCAGCAGTCTCTCGTTGGAGTCTGTTTTTGAAGTTTTTCTGTTTTAAGATAGCCACCCGCAGGTCTGTCAAAGAATGGCCAGACAGGTTAAAGTGTTCTCCCACTGGTTTTTGAGTATTATGATTCCTGATGTCAGATTTGTGTCCATTAATTCTTTTGCGTAGAGACTGTCCGGTTTGGCCAATGTACATGGCAGAGGGGCATTGCTGGCACATGATGGCATATATCACATTGGTAGATGTGCAGGTGAACGAGCCCCTGATGGTATGGCTGATGTGATTAGGCCCTATGATGGTGTCACTTGAATAGATATGTGGACAGAGTTGGCATCGGGCTTTGTTACAAGGATAGGTTCCTGGGTCAGTGTTTTTGTTCAGTGATGTGTGGTTGCTGGTGAGTATTTGCTTTAGGTTGGGGGGTTGTCTGTAAGCAAGGACAGGTCTGTCTCCCAAGATCTGTGAGAGTAAAGGATCATCTTTCAGGATAGGTTGTAGATCTCTAATGATGCGCTGGAGAGGTTTTAGTTGGGGGCTGAAGGTGACAGCTAGTGGTGTTCTGTTATTTTCTTTGTTGGCCCTGTCTTGTAGGAGGTGACTTCTGGGTACTCGTCTGGCTCTGTCAATCTGTTTTTTCACTTCAGCAGGTGGGTATTGTAGTTTTAAGAATGCTTGATAGAGATCTTGTAGGTGCTTGTCTCTATCTGAGGGATTGGAGCAAATGCGGTTATATCTTAGAGCTTGGCTGTAGACAATGGATCGTGTGGTGTGTCCTGGATGGAAGCTGGAGGCATGTAGGTAAGTGTAGCGGTCAGTAGGTTTCCGGTACAGGGTGGTATTTATGTGACCATCGTTTATTAGCACAGTAGTGTCCAGGAAATGGACCGCTTGTGTGGATTGATCTAGGCTGAGGTTGATGGTGGGATGGAAATTATTGAAATCATGGTGGAATTCCTCAAGGGCTTCTTTTCCATGGGTCCAGATGATGAAGATGTCATCAATGTAGCGCAAGTAGAGTAGGGGCGTTAGGGGACGAGAGCTAAGGAAGCGTTGTTCTAAGTCAGCCATAAAAATGTTGGCATACTGTGGGGCCATGCGGGTACCCATCGCAGTGCCGCTGACTTGAAGGTATATATTGTCCCCAAATGTGAAATAGTTGTGGGTGAGGACAAAGTCACAGAGTTCAGCCACCAGGTTAGCTGTGACATTATCGGGGATACTGTTCCTGATAGCTTGTAGTCCATCTGTGTGTGGAATATTGGTGTAGAGGGCTTCTACGTCCATAGTGGCCAGGATGGTGTTTTCTGGAAGATGACCGATGGATTGTAGTTTCCTCAGGAAGTCAGTAGTATCTCGAAGATAGCTAGGAGTGCTGGTAGCGTAGGGTCTGAGGAGAGAGTCCACATAACCAGACAAGCCTGATGTTAGGGTGCCAATGCCTGAGATGATGGGGCGTCCAGGATTTCCAGGTTTATGGATCTTGGGTAGCAAATAGAATGTCCCTGGTCGGGGTTCTAGGCATGTGTCTGTACGGATTTGTTCCTGTGCTTTGTCAGGGAGTTTTTTTAGCAGATGGTGTAGTTTCTTTAGGTAATCCTCAGTGGGATCAGAGGATAATGGCCTGTAGAATGTGGTGTTAGAGAGCTGTCTAGCAGCCTCTTGGTCATATTCCAATTTATTCATGATGACGACAGCACCTCCTTTGTCAGCCTTTTTGATAATGATGTCAGGGTTGTTTCTGAGGCTGTAGATGGCGTTGTGTTCAGCATGGCTGAGGTTATGGGGCAAGTGATGTTGCTTATCCACAATTTCAGCCTTTGCACGTTGACGGAAGCAATCTATGTAGAAATCCAGTCTGTTGTTTCGACCGTCCGGAGGAGTCCACGCAGAATCCTTTTGTTTGTAGTGCTGGTAGGGGGGATTCTGTGGGTTAGTATGCTGTTCAGAGGTATGTTGGAAATATTCTTTGAGTCGGAGACGTCGAAAGTAGGATTCTAGGTCACCGCAGAACTGTATCATGTTCGTGGGTCTGGAGGGACAAAAGGAGAGGCCCCGAGATAGGACAGACTCTTCTGCTGGGCTAAGAGTATAGCTGGAAAGGTTAACAATATTGCTGGGTGGGTTAAGGGAACTACTGTTGTGGCTCCTTGTGGCATGTAGCAGTTTAGATAGTTTAGTGTCCTTTTTCCTTTGTAGAGAGGCAAAGTTTGTCTTGTAAATGGCTTGTCTAGTTTTTGTAAAGTCTATCCATGAGGAAGTTTGTGTGGAAGGTTCGTTTCTTATGAGAGTATCCAGTCAGTCTCCCATCCCCCAATGCCGGCTATCCCAGCCACACTCCCCTGTCAGCATTCACAAACCACAGTAAGAACAGACCCAGTTCGTCACATCTCCCCCCTTCGAGACCGAACTGAGCGGGGTCACTTCAGCCAGTGACCCGGGGAAGTTCGAACCTACCCCCGTTCCCATGGATGCCCCAGCATCCCTCCCATTCCTTGGTGAGAATTACACCAGGCCCCTCCAGTTTCACGCCCCCCCTTAGGTCGGGGGTGCTCGATGGCACTCGTAGTTCGCACGTGGGAAGGTTTATGCGGCCCGTGCCCTTTTCCTACCCCAATACCCCTGGGGTTCCAACTGGGCTGGGGTCTTCTCCCAGCACTCCAGTCTGGAGGTCTGTGCTTCGGGCTCTCTTGGTTCAGAGCCCCCCTTTTAACCTTGGCCACCCTTTGGAAAGGCTCCTCTATGCTGGGCAAGGGTCCTAAAGCCGTTTTCCCCTTGTCCCGGGCCTTCCTCCCCCTCTGACAGCAGTCACAGGATCGGCAGTACTGCCGGACAGTAACAAAGACCCCAGGCCAGTAAAAGCTCCGTAGCAGCGTCTGCTGGGTACGCCAGGTTCCCTGGTGCCCTGAGAGGGGAATGTCATGGGCCCGGTACAGCAGCTGGCGGCGATACTTCTGGGGTACCACCAGCTGTCTCCTGATCCCCCCTGACTTCATCTTCCCTGGGGGAGCCCATTCTCGGTACAGGAACCCCTTCTCCCACAGGAACCTTTTCCGGCCACCTCTCCCCATGGTCTGTACCACACCGAGGTCGGCCAGGTCCCTTATCTTCCGCAAGGAGGGATCTTTCTGCACCTCGGCCTGGAACTCAGCAGCTGGGACAGGGATGGCCACCTGCTCTCTCTCGCCGGCTGGGTCTGAAGCCGCAGCCTCCCTGAGCCGTGTCCCTGGGCGTTCCCTCCCTACCAGGTTAGGGTCCTGCGCCTCGGGCAAGGCACCCTCCCCAAGGTCAGGGCGCAGTGCTCCTCGCCGGCTCTGACTGCGGGTCACAACCAGTGCATTCTGGGGGTTGCTTGGCCAGTCCTCCAGGTCCCCCCCCATCAACACCTCAGTGGGCAAATACGGGTGTACCCCCACGTCCTTGGGGCCCTCCTTGGGCCCCCACTTCAGGCGTACCCTCGCCACAGGTACCTTGAATGGGGTCCCACCCACCCCCGTCAGAGTCAGGAAGGTGTTGGGCACCATCCGATCTGAGGCCACCACCTCGGGCCGGACCAGTGTTACCTCTGCGCCCGTATCCCAGTATCCATCGACCTTCCTCCCATCCACCTCCAGGGGAACAAGGTACTCTCTCCGGAGGGACCGCCCTGCGCCCACCGTATAAACCAAAAACCCCGAGTCTAGCGCCTCCAGCCCCCCCGAGGAGCTGGCCTGGAGCTCTCCTTCCTCCTTAGCAGGTGGTATTCTGCCAGCCCCCCTTCCCTGGGAGTGCCGCCTCTCGCCCGGCTGGGTCTCTACCCAGTCAACCCTCGGTGGGTCTGGTCTGCTCAGTCTGTCCCTGAGTCTGGGGCACTGGGCCCGTAGGTGACCCCTCTGGTCACAGTGATAGCAGACCATGTCCCATGTGTCCCCTCGAGCCGGTCGGTGGTCCCTGACCCTGGGCATTCCCCATGGGAGGGGAGTCCCCACATTCCCCTTTTGGGAGGTACCCGGGTGACTCTCTCTCTGCATGGCAGCGGGCCTGCTCCTTTGGGACTCCTCCCTGCCAGCCCCTGCCCGGCTCTTCACAAACTCATCGGCCAGCCGGCCTGCGTGTCGCGGGTTCTCTGGTTTTTTGTCCACCAACCACAGCCTCAGGTCGGATGGGCACCGCTCATACAGTTGCTCCAATACCAGCAGTTTAACCAGGTCCTCCTTTGTCTGGGCCCCATCAGCCCACTTGCTGGCGTATCCCTCCATGCGGACGGCTAGTTGCAGATATGAGATCTCAGGGGTTTTATCCTGACTCCGGAACCTTTCCCGGTACATCTCAGAAGTCAGCCCAAACTCACGTAGCAGGGCCTTTTTGAATAGTTCGTAGTTCCCTTTCTCCGCCTCGTCCAGTTGGCGGTACAATGCCACGGATTTGGGGTCCAGTAAGGGGGTGAGAACCCGGAGTCTGTCCGCAGGATCAACCTGGTGCAGCTCGCAGGCCGTCTCAAAGGCATCCAGGAAGTCATCCATGTCCTCCCCCTCCTTATGTGGGGCCAGGATGCACTTATCAAAGCTCCGTGCAGTCCTGGGTCCCCCCTCACTCACCGCAGCCGGGGTCGCGCGGTCCTTCAGCCTCGCCAGCTCCAGTTCCTGCTGACGCCGTCTCTCATTCTCCTCCCGTTCATGCTGACGCTGTCTTTCTTCATGCTGCCTTTGTCTCTCTTCATTCTGCCTCTGTCTCTCATTCTCCTGCCGTTCATGACGCCTCTGTCTCTCTTTCTCCTCCTGTTCATGCTGTCTCTGGTGTTCACGATCCTTCAGCTCTCTCAGTTTTAGCTCTATTTCCCATTCCAGCTCATTCCGCTCCACGGATGCCGCGCGTGGCCGGGAGGATCCCCTGCTGGCCGGCGAGCGTGGCCGGGGGGATCCCCTGCTGGCCGGGGGGGTCACTGCGCCCTCGGTATTTACTGGGCTCCTCCCCACCCTTCCTCTAGGCATAGGAAGGAGGGGTCTCGGGAAGCCCTCAGCAGCCGGCTGACCACTCCCAGCTGGGACATACACTGGGGCCTGCGCTGCATCTGCCAGGCTGCTTCCCTCAGAGACAGGGATCAGTTCATTTGCGCGATCCTGCTTCTCCAGCTGGGCAATGAGCTGTTCTTTGGTGAGCTTCCCAATGCGCACCCCCCTCTGCTTGCACAGCTCCACCAGGTCACTCTTAAGCCGCTTGGCATACATCTTCCTGCTGGCCACTCACAGGCCTGTGTGCTCACCGCTCCCCACAGTTTCCAGGGAGACCCCTAGTGTGCCAGCCCTTCTCGAGGTCACCACCTCTCTGCCAGGGTCGAGCTGCAGACTCCTTCGCCCCTGGGACCACTCGCTGCGATCCCCCGGGGGACCCTGTTACTGCAAAAGTCCTTCTCGCTGGTCACACACTCCCAGGGGTGATAACCGTCTCTCTCTGACTCCTCAGCACGCCTGCTCCCCGTCAATCCCCCTTCGCTTTACTTCTCCCCAGTCACTTACTGCAGGAAGCGCCGTCCACGGGGTGCAGTAGATCCCACCGCTGCCACCAGTTGTCACGGAGTATGGGGGGACTCAGGGCCCTGC
>NW_020681198.1:0-276 GCF_002925995.2 Terrapene triunguis
TATTAAAATCAGCTCCTTGTTGGGGAAGGGTGTCTGTCCAAGGACCTCCTCCACCGAATGACCCCAGGTTTGCTCTAAGTCAGGCCTGCACAACATGCGGCCCGCGGGCCGCATGCGGCCCGCAGGGGCTCGCTGTGCGGCCCGCGGGCAAGTGGCAGGGGGGAGCTGCCGGCTTCACCCCCTGCCCCGGGGCAGAGCCGACCTCACAGCCCCGCCCGCGCGTACTTTGTTCCGGCCGCTGAGAAGCGCGGCTGCCGGTTCGCCCCCTGCCGGGGG
>NW_020681198.1:376-1320 GCF_002925995.2 Terrapene triunguis
GGCCGACCTCAGCCCCGCGCGTGCGCGCAGCGCGCCGGCAAGCCGCTCAGAAGCGCGGCTGCCGGTTCGCCCCCTGCCGGGGGGGGGGAGGTGGAGGCCGAGGCCGACCTCAGCCCCGCGCGTGCGCGCAGCGCGCCGGCAAGCCGCTGAGAAGCGCGGCTGCCGGGTTCGCCCCCTGCCGGGGGGGAAGGGAGCAGCAACCTCCATCTCCCGCTCCCCCCGCCTGGCGTACAGCGGCTGCGTCACTTCCGGGGCCTGCTGAGGCGGGAAACACTGGGCACGAGGCAGATCCGGTAAGTGCGAGCAAGGGGAAGGGCGCCCGGCCTGGGCTCGAGCCGCAGCTGGGGTGGACTGGGCCAAAACCCCCCCAAACCCCCTCTGTACTGTACTGGGGTCGGGGTGGCTACTGCGTTGGTTGCTCCCAGGGCGGCCTCCGTAGTGATGGGGGGGTGGTTGAACTGTCTGTGGGCAGCCCGGAAAACCCGGGGGGGGGGGAGGAGGGAGACAGAGAGAGAGTGTGTGTGTGTGTGTGTGTGTGTGCGCGCGCAGGGTTGGCTTTAGGCGGATTCAACTGAGTCCCCTGAATCAGGACCCAAGCCCCAGTACAGCATGCCGGGGTGGCTCGGCTTTCCCAGGGGGGCAATTTAAAGGGCCTGGGGCTTTGGAGCCCCAGGCCCTTTAAATAGCCCCCAGAGCCCTGAGATAGCGGGGGGCTCAGGGGCTATTTAAAGGGCCGGGGCTCCACCTGCCTCTACTGCACCCCCTGCCCACCCCACACCCCCTGCCCTGCCCGCAGCCAGCCAGCCCCACACATGCCCCAGCTCCACACCCCCTGCCCGCAGCCAGCCCCTGTCTCCAGCCAGCCCCACACCCTCTGACCTGCCTGCAGCCAGCTCTGCACCCCCTGCCCACAGCCAGCCCCTGCCGCACCCCCTGCCCTGTCT
>NW_020681199.1:0-332 GCF_002925995.2 Terrapene triunguis
TGATCTTCTCATACATCCCATCTGCCCCCATGGACCGGCGCCGGGGGTGGGGGGTGGGCGGGGGGCCGGGGGGGTCACCCCCTAGGCCGGGGCCGTGGGGCAGCAGCCGTCTCGGGGTCCTGCAGAGAGCGGGACGAGACAGACACAGACACAGACAGACACAGCTGGTGAACGGGGGCGCGGGGATGCGGCTGGCTCTGGGGTGGGGCCCGGGGGCCCGGCGACACGGGGAGCAGACGTCTCTGCTGCCAAATCAGCCGGGCCCAGGCGCTGCCGCGTCCTTCACAGCACCCTCCCTCCATGGGGGCAGCTGCCGCTCCGGGGGGGGGGGC
>NW_020681199.1:432-1110 GCF_002925995.2 Terrapene triunguis
CCCCAGCCCTGCTGGTGCCCCTCACTCCTGACCCACAGCCCCCTGCCCCCGCCCAGCCCTGCCGGTGCCCCTCACTCCCGACCCACAGCCCCCTGCTAGCCCAGCCCTGCCCACTCCCCGCCCTCCACTGATGGGGGACGCAGCTGCGTTCTCCCCGGCCTGTGACTCACACACACGGGAGCTGGGCTGGGGGCCAGGAGGAGGGTGGGGGGGTCTCAGGTTTCCAGCTCTGTACAGGGGGAGCAGGGCTGGGGTCTGGGCCCAGCCTCTGGGAAGGCTCCGATCCCTGGGCCCCATCGCACAAAGGGGGAAACTGAGGCACAGGGGAGGACGGCTTCTGTGGGGATGTGAATTCTGCTGGACGCCCCCCGCCCCCATGCAGCCCTCCCCCCCCCCCCCGTGTCACAGAGTGAGCCATTGGGGGGGCACCGGGCTGGGGCTAAAGGGGCTGTGGTCAGACTCCCAGGCTGGGTCGAGAGTGGCTGGCCCCTCCCTGCAGTGGGGCTGGGGAGAGACAAGAGGGACCAGACAGCGGCAGCTTCGGCCATCTCTGTCCATCCGTCCGTCCATCCATCCATCCCTCCCTCCCTCCCCACTATCTATCCATCTCTGTCCATCCTTCCATCCCTCTATCTCTGTCCATCCGTCCGTCCATCCATCCATCCCTCCAACCATCCA
>NW_020681200.1:0-597 GCF_002925995.2 Terrapene triunguis
TGGGGTGGGGGACGGGGTCACTGGGGGGCAGGGCTGGGATGATGGGGGTGGGGGGTTGTTGGGGGGCAGGGCTGGGATGATGGGGGTGGGGGATGGGGTCACTGGGGGGGCAGGGCTGGGATGATGGGGGTGGGGGGTTGCTGGGGGCAGGGCTGGGATGATGGGGTGGGGGACGGGGTCACTGGGGGGCAGGGCTGGGATGATGGGGTGGGGGGTCGCTGGGGGAGCAGGGCTGGGATGATGGGGTGGGGGGCTGTTGGGGGGCAGGGCTGGGATGATGGGGGTGGGGAGCTGTTGGGGGGCAGTGACTGTCCCGTCCCAGGGGCTGGCGAAGGGGTTCCGCCGTGGGGCCCCCGGGGTGGTGGGTCCTGGCACCCCCTGCTGGACGGAGCCGTCCCTGCCCCCTGCACGGCCCCTCGCTGCTGGCTGGGGGGGGGGGGGGGGGGGGGGGGGGGGGGGGGGAGGGGGCTGGGCCTGGGTGGCTGCTCTGGCGAAGCGAGTTCTGGGGGTGGGGCGCACAGACCCCCTTCTGGGAGCGGGGGCGGGGAATGGCACTGGGGGGCAGGGATGGGGGAATCCCCCCCCCCCCCCCCCCCC
>NW_020681200.1:697-1010 GCF_002925995.2 Terrapene triunguis
TTTCCCTCCCCCCCCCCCGCCTCTGACTGGCTCAGCCGGGCCCGTAGTGGGGCTGGGGGCGGGGCACCGGGGGGGACTGGCTGGCTGAGGGGGGCAGGGATTGGGGAATGGGGCCTGTCCCCACTAGGGGGTGCCAGCTCCGATCCAGGTGATACACGGCGTCTCTGGCATGCCCCCCGCCTCCCCCCAGGGCGGCTCTGCGTGGGGCTGGGGGCTGACGCCGTATCGCCAACCCCAAGAGCCAGGCGCTTACGGCGAAATACTGGCTCGGGGGGGCTGGATTTGTGGTTTGGTGCCCCGGGGTCACATTCGG
>NW_020681201.1:0-854 GCF_002925995.2 Terrapene triunguis
GCTGATGTGGGGGGCCCAAGGGCACTGCAGATCTGGGCCCCAAGTGACGGGGGGCAGGCCCCCTGGGTGTGGGAATCTGCTCCCTGGCGGTGCTGGCTGCTCACCGGCTCGGCGAAGGCGTTATCCCAGAGCACGGTGGCCGTGGCGTTGTTGTCCTGGCTCCCGTGCACGATCACCACCACGGGCAGGGACAGCGTCTGTGGGAACCGGCCAGGCCAGGCTGAGTGTGGGGCGGGGATGGGGCTGGACCCAGCTCCGGGTCCTGCCCTTCCCCCACTGCCACTGGGCGAGTCTCAAGCAGACCAAGCCCCCCTGTGCTCCTCGCCCCCATGCCCACCCCACGGACCCCGCGCCCCCTGGGGCTGCTCCAGCGAGTGACTGAGACTCGGGAATTCCTGGGTCCCTCCCTCAACCCAGAGACGCCATCCTGGGGACAGGCAACACGGCCAAGCCTGACACCAGCCCCAGAAGGGCTCCTAGGGCCCAGAGCCGGGCAGGCCCCAGGGCAGCGGTGCCAGCGCAGGGCCCAGGGCAGCGGTGCCAGCGCAGGGCCCAGGGCCGCGCAGGGCCCGGGGCAGCGCAGGGCCCGGGGCAGCGGTGCCAGCGCAGGACCCAGAGCCGGGCAGGGCCCGGGGCAGCGGTGCCAGCGCAGGACCCAGAGCCAGGCAGACCCCAGGGCAGCAGTGCCAGCGCGGCACCAGCTTTACCTTGACCTGGAAGACCAGCTCGTTGCCGCCGACGCTGAACTGCGACTCGAAGAGGATGGTGAATTTTTCCTCCGTCACCGACTCGGCGCCGCGCCGATCCGAGCGCTTGATGCGCTTCAGGGACTGCGGGAGGCAGGAGAGGGCGTG
>NW_020681201.1:954-1593 GCF_002925995.2 Terrapene triunguis
GGGGGGGGGGGCAGGGGCGGTGCCAGGGGCCTGGTTCTCACCATGTTCCTGAAGTGGGCGCTCAGGGTGCCCGTGGCCTGGTGGTACTCCATCACACAGCAGTTGTTCAGGATCTCCCCGCTGCTCTCGCTGCAATGGGAAAGGCAGGTCAGGGGGGCCAGGCACTGGGCCAGCTCCGACTTCCATGGGGCGTTGGGGGGGGGGCAGGGCGGTGCCGACAGTCACCGTGGGGGGAAGCTCCCTCTGGGCCCAGGAAACCCACTCAGGGGCCTGGAGTCCGGCTACGGGCTGAGAGAACGGGCAGCGGCTCGGGGCCTGGGGGGACACGGGGCCCCATGTGCCAACCAGGCCGGGCAGGGGGGTCTCCTGGGGATTGGACCCCACTGGGGGTGCTGGGAAAGGGGCCAGTCCCCAACCCCACAGGCGTGGGGCTGACCTTCCCTCCGCTCAGCGATACCCCAGGGTGAGAGGGGGCAGCTCCAGCCACACGCTGTGCTGGACGCTCCGGGGGATCCAGGCTACGTGAGCATGGGACGCAGAGAGAACAAGGAACCAGCCCCACAGGGCCCTGCCAGAGCCCCCCAGTTCCCCCCCGAGACCCAACAGGAGCCGCGCGGCTCAGCGGGGCCAGCTCGGGCG
>NW_020681202.1:0-275 GCF_002925995.2 Terrapene triunguis
AACCTTCTCATCATCACAGCCATAGCCCTCAACCACCAACTTCACACCCCCATATACTTCTTCCTGATGAATCGGTCCATCCTAGACCTCGGGTCCATCTCTGTCACCATCCCCAAATCCATGGCCAACTCCCTCATGAACACAAGAGTTATTTCTTATTCTGGATGTGTCACCCAAGTCTTTCTTTTCCTCTTCTTCTCTTCAGCAGATTTTTCCATACTGACCATTATGGCGTACGACCGATATGTCGCCATCTGCCAACCACTGCACTATGA
>NW_020681202.1:375-1193 GCF_002925995.2 Terrapene triunguis
AGTGCCTGGATCAGTGGGATTCTCTTCTCTGTGCTACACACCGGGCACACATTTGCATTGACCTTCTGTGGAGGCAACATGGTGGATCAGTTCTTCTGTGAAATCCCCCAGCTACTCAAGCTCGCCTGCTCTGACTCAGACCTCAGTGAAATCGGGTTTCTCATCTTTAGTGTGTGCTTAAGCTCAAGCTGCTTTGTTTTCATAATTGTGTCATATGTTCAGATCTTCACCACAGTGGTGAGAATCCCCTCTGAGCAGGGCCGGCATAAAGCCTTCTCCACCTGCCTCCCTCACCTCATTGTGGTCTCCTTGTTTATTTGCACTGGGATCTTTGCCTACTTGAAACCCACCTCCAGCTCAACCTCAGGTCTGGATCTAGTGGTGGCTGTTCTCTATTCTGTGTTGCCACCAATGATAAATCCGATCATCTACAGCATGAGAAACAAGGAGCTCAAAGGTGCACTGAGTAAACTGATAGGTTGGAGGTTATTCTCTAAGAATAAAATGTCCATATTTCTCCTTCAGTAACAATTTCATTCTGTGTTTCTTTATATAATCAGCTGATGACATTATTGCCTCCATGAGAAAATACTGTTCAATCTGTTTATGCAGAATTGGGTATTTATACTAGTAAAACTCCAGACAAACATGACTCAAGAAAAAAGAAGTTATTATAGGTTTACACCAATGTAAATAAGATCAGAATCTATCTATCATATACTGATACCCATCACCATACTATCTGAACAACTTGCCCATAGAATCAGTAGCCATAGCAAAGTCCCTAGTGAGGTCTCTGGCTCTTCTTATTTTGGGGG
>NW_020681203.1:0-502 GCF_002925995.2 Terrapene triunguis
TCCCTCTCTTCTTCTCTCTTATCTGTGGCACTCCATCCTATGTTAATCCTCAATTTACTGAAGCTACAGGGAGGGAACTATGGGTTATATACTGTCTAGAAGAAGCCAGTTTATTCTTTGCCTTTTTGCTTCCATTAGGTGCAATCATAGGCGCCGACGCCGTGGATGCTCCGGGGCTGGAGCACCCACAGGGAAAAATTAGTGGGTGCACTGCACCCACTGGCAGCCAAGCTGCCCCCCCCCCCGCCCCACCTCCTCCTCCCTCCCCGAGTGTGCCATGTCCCCGCTTCTCCGCATACCTCCCAGCATTTTCCACCCGGCTGCTGCCAAATAGCGTTTGGCAGCGTTAGCACACTCGGGGAGGGGGGGGAGCAGTGGGAACATGGCGCGCTTAGGGGAGGAGGTGGGGAAGAGGCGGGGCCTGGGCGGGGATTTGGGGAAGGAGTTGGAATATTGGCAGGGAGGGGGTGGAATTGGGGCAGGGACTTTGGGGAAGGGGTTG
>NW_020681203.1:602-4700 GCF_002925995.2 Terrapene triunguis
AGGGGGGGGGTTGAGCACCCATGGGAAAGAGGGGAAGTCGGCACCTATGGGTGCAATCATCATACTAGCTGCCTATGTTAGGAATCATTAAAAAGGGGATAGAGAATAAGACGGAGAATATATTATTGCCCTTATATAAATCCATGGTACGCCCCCATCTTGAATACTGCATATTGATGTGGTCTCCTCATCTCAAAAAAGATATACTGGCACTAGAAAAGGTTCAAAGAAGGGCAACTAAAATGATTAGGGGGTTGGAAAGGGTCCCATATGAGGAGAGATTAAAGAGGCTAGGACTTTTCAGCTTGGAAAAGAGGAGACTAAGGGGGGATATGATAGAGGTATATAAAATTATGAGTGATGTGGAGAAAGTAGATAAGGAAAAGTTATTTACTTATTCCCATAATACAAGAACTAGGGGTAACCAAATGAAATTAATAGGCAGCAGGTTTAAAACAAATAACAGGAAGTTCTTCTTCACACAGCGCACAGTCAACTTGTGGAACTCCTTACCTGAGGAGGTTGTGAAGGCTAGGACTATAACAGCGTTTAAAAGAGAACTGGATAAATTCATGGAGGTTAAGTCCATTCATGGCTATTAGCCAGGATTGGTAAGGAATGGTGTCCCTAGACTCTGTTTGTCAAAGGGTGGAGATGGATGGCAAGAGAGAGATCACTTGATCATTACCTGTTAGGTTCACTCCCTCTGGGGCACCTGGCATTGGCCACTGTCGGTAGACAGGATACTGGGCTAGATGGACCTTTGGTCTGACCCAATACGACCGTTCTTATGTTCTTATGAGTAATATGAAACTCTCTTGCTTGTATGCAGGAAAAGGTTGGACTGTGGTAAACATAATTACCAAGAAATAATTTTCCTGTTTGCCACGTTCTGTAGGAGTTGGTGGTCTGACAGATGTCAGAGAGAGAGAGTTGCAGAGAGAACTCAGTGGATGCAAATATGGGACCAAACGGAGTGGGAGAGGTCAGGGAAGAGGATTGGAGTTAGCAGTTTTCACATAAAGACAATAATTAAAGCCACGAAAGTGAATGAGGCCATCAAGCAATGGGGTCTATTAGGAAAAGAGGAGGGGACCAAGGACAAAAAGCTCTATGGGATATAGTATTGGGCTTAAAGCACCAAGAAAAGAGTTAAAGAAATAACGATACGATTTTATGATATTCTAAGGAGATATGATAGGATGAGGGGATATGTTTTGGTTTTAGTCTGAAGATAAGATGCCTCTCTCCTCATGGGAGGAATATAAAGTATGAGAAAATGGAATTTTATAAATCAGCCTTGAATACAAATTCAGGTTTATCCTATATTATTTGTATACAGTTTTAAAATGTACAACATTATTTCTATTTTAAATGCCGGGGAAGCTTTCAGTTCTGGAGTGGAGGTGACAATATACCTATGTATAGCACAACAGTTTAGTGGACTCCTGCAGTGTGTATTATGTACACTAATAGAAATAGCATTGCTTGAGATGCCACACAATTACAGAAGATGGCAGAAGAGAGACTTGACACAAAATTAAAGTAGCAGGAAGAGCTCCTGTTTCCTCCTGAAAGCAGAGTTGGTGGGAAGCCACACCAAGCCTGTTCTTTTCTTTCTTTCTTTTTTAAATAAAGGGAGTAACTCAAGTGACATCATCATTTAGAAACAGGAAACTAATAAAGAAAATAGTTTGATGCAATCTGGGGCAGTAGTTTAATCCCACGGCAACTGGAGGTTATTATGATGGAAGCATCTATAGGCCCCATTAGTGGGTAGACCCCAATTGTACTAAGTACTTTCCAAAGACCTAGTTAGAGATAAAAACAACACGGAGTCCGGTGGCACCTTAAAGTCTAACAGATTTATTGGGCATAAGCTTTCGTGGGTAAAAAACCCACATCTTCAGATGCAAGCTTATGCCACGAAAGCTTATGCCCAAATAAATTTGTTAGTCTTTAAGGTGCCACAGGACTCCTCGTTGTTTTTGTGGATACAGACTAACACGGCTACCCCCTGATACTAGTTAGAAATAGTCTCTGTCCCATAGATTTTACAAACTGACTAGACAAGGAGTGGAGGGAAAGGAATTATTCTTCTTCCCATTTTACAGGAAGGAGGGTACAGAGAGATTAAATGACTTGTCTAAAGTCAAGGTGGGGGAGGTAATACAGTATCTTTTATTGGACCAACTTCTGTTGGTGAGAGAGAGACAAGCAGGAGTGGAGTATGGGTGGGGCCACGGGCAAAAGAGGTGGGCTGGGGAGCTAGTCTCTCCAAGCGGTAGCTTTACCCACCACCCATGACAGCAGGTAAGAGCGGGTCAGCTCCCACCACCCAGCATGCACTGCAGTCTCCTTAGGCAAGGGCCAGGGCCGGCTCCAGCATTTCTGCCGCCCCAAGCAAAAAAAAAACAAACCCGCGATCGCGATCGGCGGCGGCAATTGGAAAAAAAAAAAAAAAAGCCACGATCGGCGGCGGCAGTTCAGCGGCAGGTCCTTCGCTCCTAGAGGGAGTGAGGGACCTGCCACCCCCGAATTGCCGCAGGTGCCGCCCCTCTCCCTTGGCCGCCTCAAGCACCTGCTTGTTAAGCTGGTGCCTGGAGCCGGCCCTGGCAGGGGCCATATTCACAGAGCCAAATGCACCAGTGCAGCACATTTTGCGTGAGGGAGAGGGTACGGGGATCTCTGTGGGGAACTGTGACTCTCCGCCGCCGTGAAGTGGGCAGGGCGTCTCAGTATCCTTTGCTGACTTGTCCCTCCTCCACCCTGGGCTGCGAGCCCGGGCTGCCGTCGGGCATAGGGCACCAGTTTAATAATACTGGGTAGGGCCCCATAAATCCTAAGGACGGCCCTGGCCTTAGCCATAAGGGCACCCTTCCTCTCAAAGGTCTGCTAGAAAGTTGAAAACCATGTGTAGCCCAAGATGCACTGTGCTGCAGCAGCAGTCATGGGAACTACAAATTGTGGACTACAAACTGCTGCATTTTGGGAGAATTTCCTGGTTCCTGCTGGGAAGTACCCTCTGCCCTCTCAGCAGAAGTTGTAGCACTGAAGCTGGCGGACACAAGGCAAGCAGAGAGGAGTAATCGTAATCTGTTTCTTTACAGGCAGTACCAAGAAGGGCAGATGGAACACAGTGAGATGAGTTTAAATGATGGAAAAGGAGAATATGGGCTTGTCTCTTTTGCAATTTAGTTATCATGGGGTTAGAACATGTTTGTAAGAGGGTTGTGTTGTGTTCAGGGGCTGGCCTTACCATGAGGCGAACTGAGGAGGCCGCCTCAGGTGCCAGACTGTGCGGGGGGCACCACTAGGACCCAGAGTGTAGAAAATTGTGTCTGCTGCTGGTGCATATGAATTCTCTCTGCTCTAGATGCACAGAGATGGTAGAGTGCTGTGCTGGAGGAAGGAGGGCACAAGAGACATGACAGGCAGGCAGGAGAAAAGGTGAGAGGGAATAACAGAAAGCAGCAGGAGCTGCAGGGAGAGAGAGGAGAAAGAGCCTCATATGTACCTCTCTAGGACCCCCAGGAGCCTGGACTGATTAACACCAGCTTCTCAGGGAGCTTCCTGTTTCCTGCTGCTTCCCTGAACCCACTTGAGGAGAACAGGCAGTCAACTGAAGTAGTAGGAGCCAGTTAGGCCCTCAAGACACTGATATCTTCCCTCACTCAGGCCCTGCTACCAGCCTGCTTATTTGTCCCCTTCAATTGAGTGTTGAGAGCCACTATAGCTAGCACAGAACAGCAGTCATGGGTGAAAGAAGAAAACGCCCCTCTGGGGAAGCATTCAGAAAAAGAAAGAAAGCAAAGGAAGCTTTTCTATCTAAGCAGGAAGGAGCTCTCCTGAGATACATAGACACAAATGTGAGCCTTCGGCCCCAGTGAGGATGTGAGTGGTGAGAAGATGCCTGATCTTCCAGTTAGTCAGAGTGCAGGTGACCTGGCAGCTACTGCAGCATCCATATCTCCATCTCAAATGGATGTAACCATGCACATTCCTGAAGAAAAGTGTAGATCAGAGAAGAGTGTGGTGGAGGCGCAAGAAACAGCTGCTGCTGAGTTTAGTTCCTTAAGTCTAGATGATCCAGGACTG
>NW_020681204.1:0-1782 GCF_002925995.2 Terrapene triunguis
TTATCCTGTTACTTTGTATTTAATTTACAATGAAGAAAATTGCACATGTGCCAATTATTTATTTATATTAAAGCATGGCCTATGTAGATGATATAGATATAGATTATATTGATAGGCTTGGCAGAATTCAATTTTTTTTATAATTTTGACAGAGAATATCAATGTTTATTTTTAAGCATTTAAAAAAATATTGTCTATATTTTCACATTTGCAAGAAATTACTGTGGCGTGTCAGACAACAAGGTGGATCAGAGAATAACTATTTAATGACAACTGATTTTTTGAAAAGTTAGAACTTTATAATGATTAAAACTCAACTTGTCAACATCACAAGTCAAAATATACACAGTATATTCCTAAATCAAACTCCAATAAGTTCTGAAGCAGCATTTTTCTTACTTTGCTTATCTGTACATTTCTATTTTTATTGATGGAACCATTTTTTGGGGGGTGGTCAGTTGACAGTCTGTATGGTGAAAATGGCATTTACTGACATTTACTGATAAAAATGTAATCCTTCCAAACCTAGGTATAGATAAAGATAAACCCACAGGAACTTCAAATCAAGACCCCAGTGGAATTTGAAGGGGATTCAGAATAAAGTTCCAGTTCTAGTTCCAGACTGGATAGAAACCCAGATGGGTATTTTTGTAGGCTTCTTTCTTTCTTTTTCTTTCTTTCTTTCTTTCTTTCTTTCTTTCTTTCTTTCTTGCATTGCAAAATTTTGTAAATATTGATTTCACAATGATTCTGCCAGTTTAGACTGAAGATACTGGGAATAGCTTGCAAAATTTTGATGATGTCAAAACTGAATCCAGAACCTAATCCTGATTCACCTTTAAAATCAGATGCAAGTCATAATGTAATACCCTGGCTTAATGCACGAGATGGTACTTCCCCTAGGGGTTATTACAATAGCCTTCTACTTCGTCACAGCTAGAGAAGTTAATTTTTTAGCTCCATTGCTAAAGACCTGTGTCTTCTGTGTTGAAAGTTCCAAGGTCCTGGAAACCTCCAATTTACAATAAGCCTAGATCTAATCAGGATTTGAATTCACATGTTGCCTGCTCTATCCACTATTACTAAGAATTCCTCATTGTCTTGTATTATCACCTCCTTCTATGGCGAAATATATCTAGTGGTGCTTGTGGAAGTGGCTGAGAGAAAATAAGACACCTAACTTCTTTCCAAAACTTGAGGTTTGAGAAATTTCACAGAACATCTCCTTTAATTTTCTAAATGCCATTGCACTTTCTGAGTTCATTCATTGTGAATACAAATATCAAAAAGAGAAGGCCCAGAGGTGTCCTCATGCTACCTTCAACCTGACTGGGGCCATGTTGCACTGAGATTCTCAAAAGAAACGAAATATTGGAAGACTACAGAAGTTGGGAGACATTTTTGGGGAAAAAAATCATTATTGCTAAGTCCAAGCATTGACAAATCGTGAATCAGGGCCCCCAAAATCATGAGATTGGCTTTAAATAATAAATGTGTGGTTCTTTTTATTTGCTGTCAGGTTTTTGAGTCTGTAGGGTGCACTTACTTCATGTTTTTGTTTTTCTCTGTAACCATGAGTGTGTCCTGGTGGCAAGAGGACTGGACTGCAATGAAGAGAAGTCAGTTCTATTCCTGGTTCTGCCATTGGCTTGGTGGGTGACTTTGAGCAAGTAATGGCGTCTCTCTGTGCCTCAGTTTCCCCATCTATAAAATGGGGATAATGATACTCACCTCCTTTTTTTGTGATCTATGGATGAAAAGAACTACCTAAGAAAGAGGGAT
>NW_020681205.1:0-1037 GCF_002925995.2 Terrapene triunguis
CAGAGGGCTGGGGAGGGAGGAAAGCTATTGGACACCAGAGGTTGTACCGAGTGGACTCCTCAAAAGTGGGTGTGCTTGTCCTGGTTTGTTGTTCCAAAGCTCTGTAATAAATTTATTTTACTGGAAGGGTGTATATGGCATACATTGAATAATAAGAGTAATGTACTGTATAATGGCAATGTGTATGTGTTCATTGTTGGGAAAAGGTGTATGAGTGAAGAGTGGAAGTTTCCTTTCTAGGTTAAAAGAAGCCAAAAAGAAGGAGAAGGAAAAAGAACAGAACAAGTTAACTGGAAAAAATAGCTAGCAAGCTCAGTCCAAATATAAGACGCTGGCCCCATCCAAGGACACTGCCTTCTGGACAGCTAAGACTTGGCTGAAAGCCAAGAAAAGGGGGGCCTGAATGTGCCCAAGCAACTATGAGATCTGCAAAACACTGCCAGGCATTAATGAAATGTGTTAGGTTTCTTTTCTCACAGATAAAAGAAGTGCTACCCAAAGACCCTAGCAGCCCTGCCATTCATTGAAACAAGGAGACTGAGTCTACGTAAAGTCCTTCAACGAAAGACTGCTTTGGCTCCACACTGGAAGGCCCTTTCCAAGTCCTGTTAACCACCAACACCGCTGTGAAGTGCCAAGGACTGTCTACCTGGACCCATGCTTCTCACTGTAAAAAGACCCCTCCACCTCGGGAGGACTCTCCGACTGATAAGCCTATTTCTCCTTCTAGCTCTGCTGTGCCTTCTGGACAGCAGGAAAAAGGAAAAAAAGACAAGGTGAAGTGCTAGTAACCTCCCCCTTGTCCACTGACAGACCTACTGTGCCTTTGAATTTTTCTAAAAGAAGCAAAACCATTACAGGGTGATGTGCTAGTAACCTCTCCCCTGTATGATGCTGAACCATGACTGTTTCAGGAAAAGAGAAGAAGGAACACTTGCTCCATTGGAACCACCAAAGTCCAGGGATTCCTGCCTACAAGAGACATTAAGAACTGACCCTGGTGAAGAAACAAAGAATTATACACTGGCAGGAAGAAA
>NW_020681206.1:0-3793 GCF_002925995.2 Terrapene triunguis
GGGGGGCACATGGCGCCCAGGCGGTCCGCTCCTCGTCGGCTTGTCCCCGCCTCTGCCTCCTCCTCCTCCTCCTCCCTGCACCGCCTCCTGCCAGGGGAGGGGAGAGGGGAGTGGAGTGGCAGCCCGGGCTGAGCCCAGCTCGTGCCAGAGCCAAGGCGAAGCCCAAGGATGAACCGGGCTGGGATCCAGCAGCAGCCCCAACCCCTGGCCCTGGGAGCAGCGGTGACCAGAGATGACTCCACCTCAGGCCAGATCTGCAACAAGGTAAGAGTCGGGCCAGGCGGGAGGGTCCCCAGGACCCCGGGGGAGCTTCTGCCTGCTGGAGCCCCAGAGGCTGCTGCCTCCCTCCCCAGCCCCTCACAGCACTCCAGTGCCTGGAGTCTCCTTCTGCCTCCCCTCCTGCAGGGGGCGAGCGACCTGGCAGAGAGGAGCAGCATCTGCCCAGCAACTCTTCCTTGGTTCCTCCAGCCCCAGAGCTCTCTCCACTGCATGCTCCTCAGGCTCCCAGCAGGGTGGCCTCAGGGTGCCGGTGCCTGGAGTCTCCTTCTGCCTTCCCCCCTGCAGAGGGCAAGCGACCTGGCAGAGAGGAGAAGCATCTGTCCAGCAAGCCCAGCACCTCTTCCTTGGTTCCTCCAGCCACAGAGCTCTCTCCATTGCATGCCCCTCGGGCTCCCAGCTGGGCGGCCTCAGCGCTGGGAAAACGCCAGCAGGGCTGGGTCCAGTGTGTATCCGAGCTCGTGGGGAGCTCTCTTGCCCCAATGACTAGCGCCTTATCTACGGCAAGTACAGTAGTGCAATAGGAGTGTGACGTGAAAAATATCATGTCATGTTGTGACACGATCACTCAAATCACGATTACGTGTGTGTACTGTGCTGCCCTATCGGTGCCATTCGCGCTAATTTCCGTTTCGCGTCGGTGCCAGTGGTTATAGGGCTAAAATGCCGGGACAAAAACGAAAACGACTTTCTGGTGCTGCTTACCGGCAACAAAGAGAGAAACGGCAAAAAGAATTAGAAAAACTATCTCATACTTCAAAAAAGTATTTTAAAAAAGTCGACAATCAAGGAGAAAGCTCTAAGCAATGCACTGAAGGTGATTATTCATCAACTGATGAAGACCGATCCAACCAAAGATTACCTTTATCAACTGATAAAGATGAACAACAATCTGACCAAAGATTATCTTCACTAACTGATAAAGATGAACAATCACAATCCATCCAAAGATTTACTACTTCAGCTGAAGAGTCCAGAAATGAAGAACTGTTATCCAAATCTAAAACTGAAGAACAATTATTGGAAGGTGGAGAGACTGACATAGGATCGGATCCAAGTACATGGCCGACAATAATTACTGATACAATGCGAATTATTATTGTGAAAAAAGGTCCTTCAAAACTAGATCCTACATTTGAATATCCATTTAATGAGTCAAATCGTCGATTTATGCCATCCACTATGAAGAAAAAAATGAAAAATGGGGAACAAATTAATAGATCGTGGTTAGTGTATTCACAGACCAAAGATGTAGTTTTTTGTTTTTGCTGCAAACTGTTCGGTAACTCGGACATTTTTCTGGCAACTGCAGGTTTTAATGACTGGCGAAATTTGCATCAGCATTTGAAAGAACATGAAACATCAAAAAATCATTTACGCTCATTGACAAATTGGATTGAGCTGTCAAACAGATTACGTACCGGTACAACAATCGATGCGGTACAGCAATGTCAACTAAATTCAGAAATTCTACATTGGCAAGCAGTGTTGGAACGTTTACTGGCAATCATTAATTTCCTAGCCGAACAGTGCCTCGCATTCCGTGGAGCCTCGGATATTTTATATGAGAATAACAATGGAAATTTCTTAAAATTGGTTGAGTTATTGGCAAAATTTGATAATGTTATGGCTGAGCATGTACGAAGAGTGAAAGATGGAGAGATTCACACCCATTATTTGGGTAAAAATACACAAAATGAGATAATAGAATTAATTTCTAATGGAGTGCATAATGAAATTTTATCGAATTTGAAACATGCCAAATATTACTCAATTATAGTTGATTGTACTCAAGATCTGAGCAAAACCGAGCAAATGTCAATAGTTTTACGATTTCTGAAAATTGATGAAAATGCAGAAGTGAAAATTTGTGAACACTTTCTAGAATTTATACCAGTGAATGAAACTACTGGAAAAGCCCTCACAGATGTAATTCTACAGAGATTGGAACACTATGGAATACCTTTAGAAAATATGCGTGGCCAAGGGTACGATAACGGCTCAAACATGCGAGGACGACATGCAGGTGTACAGAAAAGAATATTGAATTTAAACAATCGAGCTTTTTTCATTCCTTGCCATGCGCATTCGCTCAATCTGGTTGTCAGTGATGCCGCCAAATCATCTAAAGATGCCGTTTCATATTTTACCACAGTGCAAGCAATTTACAACTTTTTTAGTGCTTCCACACACCGTTGGGCAGTCTTGAAGAAGCATCTTGAACAAAAACTCACACTTAAACCTGAGTCAAACTAGATGGGAAAGCAGGATAGAAGCTATTAGACCATTCCGATATTCATCAGGAGAGATTTACGATGCACTATTCGAAATAAGCCAGGACTTGTCGTATGATCCTTCATTTCGACATGAAGCTGAAACATTGGCTCAGAAAATGATGCAGTTTCAATTTTCATGTTGCACGGTTATTTGGCACAATATTCTAAATCAAATTAATTTGACCAGCAAAGTTATGCAGAACATAACCATAGACATATCCGAGGCAAAGATGATTTTGAATAAAACGCTGGAATATTTAACAAAATACCGTTCAGATGAAGGATTTGAAGAAACTGTCAAAGAAGCAACAACAATAGCAGAGGATCTTGATTTTGAACCAACATTTGCACCTCAAAAATTCATTCGTCCTCGGAAAAAAACAAGACAGTTTTGTTATGAGGCTCATGATGATCCTATTCTCGATCCAAACGAAAGGTTTAAAGTTGAATGTTTCTATTGTATTTTGGATGTAGCTATAACTTCCATTGAAGAAAGATTTTGTCAGTTGCATGGTCATTGTGAAACTTTCGAATTTTATACGATATTGGAAGTATTAAAAATCAGTTTTCCAAAGAAGACCTCATGAAGCAGTGCCAAGACCTACATTTAGCGCTCAGTACTGATAACACTGCTGACATTGATGCAGTAGAATTGTATGATGAATTAATAGCTTTATCTGAGCTAATAAGTCCTAAAACTTCTCCTCTAAAAGTATTAGAATTTATAGCAAGAAATGATTTTTTCACTCCAAACACTGCTATAGCATTACGCATTCTTTTAACATTACCAGTATCAGTGGCTTCTGGTGAGCGCAGTTTCTCAAAACTGAAATTACTAAAAAATTATTTGAGGTCCACCATGTCTCAAAATCGTATGTCAGGACTGGCATTAATTTCAATTGAAAGTACTATTGCAAAAAATTTAGATTTCACTGACTTATTAAAAGACTATGCAAGTATAAAAACCAGAAAAATTCAGTTCATATAAATTCTTTTAATTTATGAGAAACTGGAAGACACTAAAGTTTTTCATTACAGTGTATAGTTGAACTCAAATTGTTTGTTATTGTGTTTTTGTTAAAATTAAATGTTAAAATTACACTAGTAGGAAATTGTTTTATTTCACTAACTACAAATTCTCTGTTTTCATTTTTTTTAATTTTAAACAGTCAAAACAAAACTGCGAAGTGCAAACATGTGTAAAAGCCAAAAAAAAGCGTGGGGGGGGGGGCAGCCAAAAA
>NW_020681206.1:3893-4312 GCF_002925995.2 Terrapene triunguis
TGGGGGGGGGGCAGCCAAAAAATGTTTTGCTTGGGGCAGCAAAAAACCTAGAGCCGGCCCTGCTGCTACGACTGGGGTAGATCCACCTGACACCCTTCCCGGTCAACCGGGGTGGAGAGAGGAATGCTAAATCCCTCTCCGGTTCTCAGACTTACTGCGGCTGAGAGTAGGCACACTTTCATACTCACACACGTACGTCCAGACTGGCCACGTCTGTGTATAACGTTCAGAGAAGGCGCTGTGCAATCTCCAACTTGCTTCCTCTCTTGGGAGGGCAGTTCTTTTATGCCCTGTGGTCTCCTGGGGCGTCTTTTCAGTGATTCCAGTCCAGGCCGGCTGCCTGTGGCTTCTTCAGCGTCCCCAAACCACGCTGGCTCCAGGGTCGCAAAGGCAGACTGTTGGATCTCACTGTACAGTTA
>NW_020681207.1:0-412 GCF_002925995.2 Terrapene triunguis
TGGGTGCGGGATGTGGGAGGGGCGCAGGCCCCGGGAGGGAGTTTGGGTGCGGGAGGGGTGCAGGTTCTGGGAGGGAGTTTGGGTGCAGGCTCTGGGGGGGAGTTTGGGTGCAGGGGCTGAGGGGGTGGGCGTGCAGGCTCTGGGGGGGGAGGGGGGGGGGGGGGGGGGGGTGGGGTGCAGGCTCTTGGAGCGGGTGGAGGATGCAGCATTTACCTGGGGCACCCCCCTCGGGTAGCAGCTCCTAGGCGGCGTAGGCCAGGGGGTCTCCGCGCGCTGCTGCCCCCCCCCTCCCCCAGGGGCTGCAGCGCAGGGACGGGCCTTTTTAAATCGCACGGGGGCGGCAGGTAGGACCAGGGGCCGTGGCGGGGGGGAGTGCGCAGGGGCGGCAGGTGGGGGGGAGGGGAAGGAGGGT
>NW_020681207.1:512-2151 GCF_002925995.2 Terrapene triunguis
GGGGGCGGCAGGCGGGGTCGCGGGAGAGACCCGGCCCCGAACATTGGTGGAGCCGGGCCCCAGGCCAGGAATATTCCTGGTGCCCAGGCACCAAGAGCCCCTACAACTCGCAGCCCGTGCCTCCTCATTTCCCCCCCCCACCTGCCGGGTCCCTCCTCGCCACCCCCTCCCTGCCAGTCATCTCCCTGCCTCTCCGCTCCCCCCTCACCCCGCTGTCCTATGGGGAAGGGGGTGGACGAGAGACCCTGGGGAGCAGCAGGAGGGGGCGAGCAGGGGGTGGAGTGTGGGCGGAGTCTCCGGCTGCAGAGGCGGGGCAGGGAGCTAGTCCCCGCTTCCCCCCACCTAGGGAAGCTTCATCCCCCGCCCGTGCTTTCCCTGTCTGTAGAAATTCCCTCCAGTTCGTCCCCTTTTCTCTCCTTGTCACGTATCGCCCAGCGTGGCAGAATCTCGGGGTCTGTCTGCAGGGAAAGAACCTGGGGAATCGTGATGTGAACGTACTTAAAGCCTGTTCTCCCACCTCCACAACTGCCCTTCTCGCCCTGCCAGGCTGCAGAACGACGCCCACGTTTCGCTCCAGCCCTTGGCACAGGGCAGAGAAATGGCTGCAGCGGAGCCAGTTCAGGTAGGGGTTATTGGGGGGTGGCTGGTGGGTTGCTGCAGGAGGGAGGGGGCAGCAATACACAGGGGGGTGGGAAGGTTTGGGTCTGGTTTGGAGGTGGGAGCGGGGCAGGAAATTCCCAGGGTGGAGAAAGGGAGGAGGCCAGGGTGTGGCAAACCTGCTGGGACTTGTTTAATAAGTGCCCTGGATTTTAGGATCAGAGCCATGTGGTTCGGAGGGGAAATGCCCTAATTTGTGGGAGAGGAAACAACCCACCTAGGTGAGGTTAGGAAACACTGACCAGGCTCCCAGTGCTGGAGCCTGACCCGACTGACCAACGGCAGCTGCGAAATATGAAAGGGGCAGCTTAGGGGCCCTGCCCCTCCCTTCATATCCAGCTCCTCGCAATGAGGAGGGTGTTGGTATCTACCAGGGAATTGTCCCTGGACCCTGCCAGGGCTCCATCTCCTGTATCAGCCCCTGGCTAGTAGGTGTGTGATGGATCTGCTGGGAGAGACCAGGGGCTCTCTCTTCGTCCCCTCACCTGGATGTTTCCTGGATGCTCTGGTACTAGATAGATTCATGGAGGGCAGGTCCATCGATGGCTATTAGCCGGGATGGGCAGGGATGGTGTCCCTAGTCTCTGTTTGCCAGAAACTGGGAATCGGCGACGGGTGAATCACTTGATGATTCCCTGTTCTGTTCATTCCCTCTGAGGCGTCTGGCACTGGCCACTGTCGGCAGACAGGATACTGGGCTAGATGGACCTTTGGTCTGACTCAGGCTGGCCGTTCTTATGAGTGGTTTGGGGGTTGGCCTCTGACTGCGAGCCCCTCAGAGCTTCCATTTGATTGGCTCCTTTCTCCCATGAATAGTGGAGTTGTGGCTGGGGCAGCAGGCACTGAGTGGGGGGCACCTGTTGTTTCAGGGGCCGGTGAGCTTCGAGGAGGTGGCTGTGTATTTCACCGCGGGGCATGGGGCTCTGCTAGACCCAGCTCAGAGAGCCCTCTACAGAGACGTCATGCAGGAGAACTATGAGAA
>NW_020681208.1:0-3919 GCF_002925995.2 Terrapene triunguis
GAAGGAGCCGCGCTGCCCGCCGGCCCCACCTTCTCCTTCTTCAGCTTGTAGGGCATCCCGGCTCCGCTCGGCCCGCTCGCCGCCGCCGCCGCCTCAGCCGGGCCCAGCCGCCTCCCCGGCCCAAACCTGCCTAGCAACAGCCTCGCCGGCCGCACGCCACTGGCCAGGGCCGCCGGCACGGAATTTCCTCATTGGCCACCTACCGCGCTACCTACGCCAGCAGTCGCCGCGGCCGATTGGCTGGAGCGCGGCCCCGCCCCCCGTGGGCCCGTCCTCGCCCCCACCGTCTCCGGCGCCGGAAGGGGCGGGGCCGTGGCGAGAAGAGGGGCCCAAGGCAGCCAGCCGCTCCTCCCAGGCAGGGTCACGTGGCGCCATGGGAGGAGGCGCCCGGCCGCGCCGCCTAGCGGGCGGGAGGGGAACAGCTCTGTGGCTGGACCCCAGGGCAGGGGAAAGGCTCTCCCCGGAGAGCAGGCTTGGCTCCACCCAGGTGGCAGGGCCAGACCTCCAGGCGGCAGGGGGCGCTGGCAGAGCACAGCACAGCCCCGGCCTAGTCTGCCCGCCACATGCCTGCTGACACTTGACAGGCCTGAGTGACCCCGCTACCTACACTAGGTGCTCCCCGTCCCCGTGGGGCCGTGGCTGGGTCCGCAGGGGAAGCCCTCCCGTCCACCTGGCGCTGTCCATGCCCGTGGCGAGGTCACTGCCACGGCGTGGCTCAGGGAGGTGGATTTTCCCACCGTTATCCCCACATATGTTGGTAGTGCAGACGGGCGCAGCTGCCGCCAGCGTGGGATCGTGAGCCAGCAGCTTTAGGTGACGTATGCCTTGGTGCTGCAGGATCACAGGCCTCCGTGTTTACCTTGAGCAGCTCATGTGTGAAAGCTACAGCTGGCCTTGTCCACGCTAGGATTGTCATGTCCGTTAGCCAACACTTGTTCGAAACTCACCTTTTCCCTAGAATAGTCATCCACATCAGGGAGCCTCCCCCAAGACAGGCTGGGTAACCTCACCTACCTTTATTCTGAATCAGATACCTTTTGACCTGTTTTTACTGCGGTAAGAGGGCACCTTTACATGTCCATTTAGCTGCCCAGCAATGTCTGTCACAAGTAGGATCGCACTGGTAGTGTCCTGCGGCGTGAACTAAAGGTGTTTTTTTTAAACCATGTATTAACTAATACCAGTACAGTCCTAGTGAAGACAAGGCAGTTGCGGCTTTAACACACATTAGCAGATTGAGGTAAAGACTAGGAATTTTGACCTGCTAACATGTTAAAGCTACAACTGCCAGTACATTCACCTGCCAAAAAAAACCCACACCTGTCCAATCTTTTTTAATATTAATATTTGATAGACATGCCTGGTTTGTTAAATGAGTGCAATCAGGGATTTCACTTGATTTAATAAAATAGCCAGAAACAACATGTTGTGGGAAGTGTAAAGATGCTCACTTTGTAATATGGTAACACCCTGTTAAACAGAGAGAGCTCATGATTACATTACAATATAATGTTTCTCTAAACAAAAGTTCATTTTTAGATTGGTTAAAATTTCCTAAATAAATAAAGAGTAAAACAAGCAAACCACAAAACCTACCACTGGCTTGAATTCTCTAGGATTTTTCCATGTGTCAATTACCACGTGTTAGCTAGCATGCAGTAAAATCTTAACTTTTTTTCCTAGTGAAGATAGGATCTTTATGTCTTGAGAGAGAGTTTGATGCCCATGGAATATTTGGGATATGAGTTGGTCGTCAGGATTACCGACCATATAAGCTTCCTGATGAAAAGGCAGGCAGCACCAAATTATTCAGGAATTCTAGGCCATAAAGAAACATCCATTGCATGCAAAACAGCATCGGATCATGCAGATCTGTAGGGATGCTTTAATTCAGGTGTCGCGACTTGCTGCTGTTCAGCACTAAAGACACAACAACAACTGCTCAATTCATTAAAATATTTTATAATAAAAAACTATTTTCTGTGTGAGTTAATTGGAGAGCGTAGTGCTTGTCTGGTTTCACTCACATAGTGTGCCCCTGAATTAACTCAAACAGAAAAAGTGATAAAAGACAAAAACACCCTGTCACTCATGGGAGAACACTTTTCACAAAGATATTGCCTCACCCACCTTGTCTCTCTCACATGTGTCCTATGCATTGAACAGGGAGGGAATGGAAGTGTCTGGGATGGGTTTAGAGGGAGACTGTGAGGCTGAGGGAATGTGGGGGCAAAAAAGGAGAGTATGAGGCTGGCTGACTGAAAAGAAGGGAGGGAAAATATTGGGGGGGGGGGGGATAACAGAGCCACTCCCTCCCCCCTTATATCTTTGTGAGTTAATGAGTCCCCTGTCTCAGGGAATCAGCAGAACCCACTTAACAATGCCCAATTGGACCAACATCTGCTAATTGGGCGGGTGTTTCAGGCAAACTGCTGACCCCACCATATCAGTCTCTGATTACTTTCTCCAAAGCAAAGAAGAGATGCTTTGGGATCCACAGACATCTCTCCCCCTGGACACAAGCAACCACTGGCCAGTGCTGCATCACATCTGCTTGAAGCCAGCTCAGGAAGCCAAGCAGCTACTTAATCTGAAAGAGCAGGTAGTGATGATGAGTAAACAAATTTGGGGATGTTGGAGGTGCTAGGCCCGAGAAGGAACCCCATGAAAATGGGGCCTCGCTCTGCAGGAGTCAGAGAACCAGTACTTCTCACCCAGCAAGGATGGCTGGCAGAGGAGAAAGATTCTCTGCATGCACTTAGCATAGATATAATAGCAACTAGCTTCCATTATAAAGCCTGGCTTAGCATCCCTATCACTTGCACAAGGCCTCCTCATTGTCCTCCTTCAAACTCTCTCTGTGCAGTTCTGGTCTCCCAGGTTTAAGAAGGGTGAATTCAAACTGGAACAGGTACAGAGAAGGGCTACTAGGATGATCCGAAGAATGGAAAACCTGTCTTATGAAAGGAGACTCAAAGAGCTCGGCTTGTTTAGCCTAACCAAACAAAGGCTGAGGGGAGATATGATTGCTCTCTATAAATACATCAGAGGAATAAATACCAGGGAGAGCGAGGAATTATTTAAGTTAAGCGCCAATGTGGACACAAGAATAAATGGATATAAACTGGCCATCAGGAAGTTTAGACTTGAAATTAGACGAAGGTTTCTAACCATCAGAGGAGTGAAGTTCTGGAACAGTCTGCCAAGGGGAATAGTGGAGGCAAAAGACATATCTGGCTTCAAGACTAAGCTTGATAAGTTTATGGAGGGAATGGTATGATGGGATAGCCTAATTTTGGCAATTAATTGATCTTTGACTCTTAGCGGTAAATCTGCCCAATGGCTTCTGATGGGATGTTAGATGGGGTGGGATCTGAGTTACTACAGAGAATTCTTTCCTGGGTGTCTGGCTGGTGAGTCTTGCCCACATGCTCAGGGTTTAGCTGATTGCCATATTTGGGGTCGGGAAGGAATTTTCCCCCAGGGCAGATTGGCAGAGGCCCTGGGGGGTTTTCGCCTTCCTCTGTAGCGTGGGGCATGGGTCACTTGCTGGAGGATTCTCTGCACTTTGAAGTCTTTAAACCACGATTTGAGGACTTCAATAACTCAGACATAGGATAGGGGTTTGTTACAGCAGTGGGTGGGTGAGATTCTGTGGCCTGCGTTGTACAGGAGGTCGGATTAGACGATCATAATGGTCCCTTCTGACCTTAAAGTCTATGAAATCTATGAAATCTTCTGCAGTTGGGGCTACAGACAAAGGGGTCACTGGCTTGGCAGCTAGTGAGTTGGGACAGCTGCTTCTTATGCCTCACTGTTTCCTTCCACTGACTCACCCCACGTGTCTATTACACCCCTCTGTCACCCTGATTCCCACTAGACTGGCAGCTGTGTTAGGGCTATTTCTTCGTCCGGTGTC
>NW_020681209.1:0-255 GCF_002925995.2 Terrapene triunguis
TTGCAGGTTTTTCTAATATGAGATATGAACAGACCAGGTGGTCATTCTTACCAGGGAGAAGTGAAGGTAAGTGGTTGTTCTGGGCAAGGAGGTAAGAAATACCAGTCTCCAAACATCCATGTGTATATCAAGTGGTGTGGATTTTACTTTCTAGGAGAAGAACTGTGGTGGACTTTACTTGTCATGGGGAGAGTATGAAAAGCAGACGCAAGACAAAGCAACATGGACTTGCCCGTTGCTCAATCCAGGAATTAG
>NW_020681209.1:355-2767 GCF_002925995.2 Terrapene triunguis
TCTTCATCTCTAAAGAGCCCAAGAAGTTGCTTTACTGAATAAAGCAATAAAAATGGGAGCTTGTTCAGATGTAAGTAGTCAGTAATTCTAACCAATGATGATGATCTTTGCTCCTTTTTCCTTCCAAAAAGTGCAACTAAGCAGAGTGTGAAGAGGAGCATTTCACCTGGTGTCGCATTTGCAGAGATAAATTGTCCAACCGATTCTCTTTGTGCAGAACTGATCATTGTTGCTTATTTATCAAATGTCAAGCAATAAGTGGAACTGATCATTTCTATCAAGAGGTAAGGAAGGCACCTCCTCACAGCATGGGGGCAGGAATTAAAGGCTCTCTTTCTATTTTCAGGTGAAATGAAGGTTTTCCAATTAAAGGGAGGATGATAAGAGGCTGCAGAATTTAAGAAAAAAAGTCAGCCAGGTAAGACCTGGCCACAGGGAAGAAAAGCATCTTTTACTTCTAGTTCAGAAAAAGGCAAGCAGCCATTTATATGCTTCAAATTTTAGCCAGGGTAGCAGGCTGTACCTCTAAGAATCAAAGTCTTGCGGTAGAACGTTGCTGACAAGTAGGCGAGCACTGAAAGGTCTCTAGGGCCTGGTCTACACTACGACTTTAATTCGGATTTAGCTGCGTTAATCCGAATTAATCCTTAACCCGTCCACACAACGGAGCCAGTTACTTCGAATTAAAGGGCGCTTAAAATCGATTTCTGTACTCCACCCCGACGAGCGGAGTAGCACCAAAATCGATTTTGTAAATTCGAATTAGGGGTAGTGTGGCCGCACACCACCGAATTAATGTGGTTAAAATTAATGGGGTAGTGTGGCCGCACACCACCGAATTAATGTGGTTAAAAACCGAATTAATGTGCTTAGTGTGGCCGCGCACAATCAAATTTATACAATCTGTTTCCCAAATTCGAATTATCTAAATTCGAATTAATCTCGTAGTGTAGACGTACCCTAGAAGCTTAATGATCTGGATGGTAAGGAACCTTCTCCATTGATGACTCTTCATAGCTGGTAATGAGTAATAATAAATAATTCTGTCAAACATTGATTGCAGGTTTTTCTAAGATGAGATATGAACAGACCAGGTGGTCATTCTTACAAGGGAGAAGTGAAGGTAAGTGGTTGTCCCGGGCAAGGAGGTAAGAAATACTAGTCTCCAAGCATCCATGTGTATATCAAGTGGTGTGGATTTTACTTTCTAGGAGAAGAACTGTGGTGGACATTACTTGTCATGGGGAGAGTATGAAAAGCAGACGCAAGACAAAGCAACATGGACTTGCCCGTTGCTCAATCCAGGAATTAGCTGATCCATCCTTTTAAGGAGGTAAGAAATACAATACGCCATTCCCATAATAGTCAATGATTCTGGTCATACTTTCAGGTGGAGGAAATGTAACTGATGAAATCTTCATCTCGAAAGAGCACAAGAAGTTGATTTACTGAATAAAGCAAGAAAAATGGGAGCTACTTGTTCAGATGTAAGTAGTCAGTAATTCTAACCAATGATGATGATCTTTGCTCCTTTTTCCTTCCAAAAAGTGCAACTAACCAGAGTGTGAAGAGGAGCATTTCACCTGCTCTCGCATTTGCAGAGATAAATTGTCCAACTGATCCTATTTGTACAGAAGTGATCATTGTTGCTTATTTATGAAATGTCAAGCAGTAAGTGGAACTGATCATTTCTATCAAGAGGTAAGGAAGGCACCTCCTCACAGCATGCGGACAGGAATTAAAGGCTCTCTTTCTATTTTCAGGTGAAATGAAGGTCTTCCAATTAAAGGGAGGATGATAAAAGGCTGCAGAATTTAAGAAAAAATGTCAGCCAGGTAAGACCTGGCCACAGGGAAGAAAAGCATCTTTTACTTCTAGTTCAGAAAAAGGCAAGCAGCCATTTATATGCTTCAAATTTTAGCCAGGGTAGATGGCTCTACCTGTAAGAATCAAAGTCTTGCGGTAGAACGTTGCTGAGAAGTAGGCGAGCACTGAAAGGTCTCTAGAAGCTTAATGATCTGGATGCTAAGGAACCTTCTCCATTGATGACTCTTCATAGCTGGTAATGAGTAATAATAAATAATTCTGTCAAACATTGATTGCAGGTTTTTCTAATATGAGATATGAACAGACCAGGTGATCATTCCTACCAGGGAGAAGTGAAGGTAAGTGGTTGTCCCGGGCAAGGAGGTAAGAAATACCAATCTCCAAACATCCATGTGTATGTCAAGTGGTGTGGATTTTACTTTCTAGGAGAAGAACTGTGGTGGACTTTACTTGTCATGGGGAGAGTATGAAAAGCAGACGCAAGACAAAGCAACATGGACTTGCCAGTTGCTCAATCCAGGAATTAGCTGATCCATCCTTTTAAGGAGGTAAGAAATACAATACGCCATTCCCATAATAGTAAAT
>NW_020681210.1:0-446 GCF_002925995.2 Terrapene triunguis
TCACTCAATCAGGGTGAACTGCAAACAGACCGGGGCAGACAAACCCCGAACACTGGTGGATCTTCCAGTGCTGAGATTTACCCACCAGCCCCCGTGTAACCCCCCGGTCACTCAGCCGCCAAACTGCGCCGGTCCCGTCGAGTTCCCGGCCTCCGGCCAGACACACGTTAAACAGATGATGATAAATTCTGAAAAACCTCTCTCATCAGATACAAGAAAGGTTCTTCCAACCCCAAAGGATCAGCCACACACCCAGGTTCAATTATAACTCAGATCTTACCCAAAATACACACTATAGCCAATTCTTATGAACTAAACTAAAATTTATGAAAAAAGAAAAGAGAGAGAGTGTTGGTTAAAAGATCAATATACAGACAGACTTGAATTCAATTCTTGAGGTTCAGACACAGCAGAGATGAGCTTGTAGTTGCCAAAAGTCCTTTTAG
>NW_020681210.1:546-1514 GCF_002925995.2 Terrapene triunguis
AAAACCCTGGAGCCGGCCCTGGTGACTGGGGATCTCAATCCTTGTGGCTTAAGGTTTCCCCCTCTTGAAACCCAAAGCAGATCTGAGATGAAGCCGGATCATGTCCCAGGGTTTTTATACATTTCCCGCAGCCTTTTGGCCTGAGAAAACAATAGAGTTAACTTTCCTTCTGCCAAACAATTAGCACAGGGTAATTTATCCATAAAACAGTTCAGATCCAGGTCACCACAACCTTCAAAGAGACACATAGACAATAACCCTACACCTCTACCTCGATATAACGCTGTCCTCGGGAGCCAAAAAATCTTCCCGCGTTATAGGTAAAACCGCGTTATATCGAACCTGCTTTGATCCGCCGGAGTGCGCAGCCCCCCCCGCAGCGCTGCTTTACCCCGTTATATCCGAATTCGTGTCGTATCGGGTCGCGGTCTATCGGGGTAGGGGTGTGTTTCCCTCCAGGGTCTCCCCAAAGGTTAATATTCCGGTTTGGTCTTTGAATCAAAGCCCTAGCAATAGACAAGCCTTGTTTGCTTTCATCATCTCCCGTCTCCCTAACGATGCCGCTGCGTTTCCCAGCTCTGCTCGTTCCCAGATCTTCCTAACGAGTCTCCACAGTTGGGCCCTGGGGCAGGTGGGTCTGGGCGGGAATTGACTCTCTCTGGCCTGGCCCCTGTCAATGAGAGATGAGATCACACTCAGAACGTCCCAGCCCCCCCCCTTCCCCGGTCTGCCCCATGGACCCAACCAGCCCCATAACTCCCCCCTCCCCCCCAGTCTGCCCCGTGGGCCCAGCCACCTGCCCCCCGGCTCTGCCAGCCCGGTCTCACCCGCTGCCCCCCCCCAGGTGCGGGAGATCTGCCTGATGTACACCCGGGGTGTGGACTTCCGCTGGCAGGCCATGGCCCTGCTGGCCCTGCAGGAGGTGAGGGGCTGGGGTGGGGGGGCCTTGGGGTCCATAGGGCTGCCCC
>NW_020681211.1:0-1063 GCF_002925995.2 Terrapene triunguis
TCCCCCTCACCCTGGTGCCCATGGGGGGCCCGTGGCTGACATGGCCCTGCGCCCCGGTACCCATGGGAGTCAGGGGGGGCCTGTGGCTGACGTCCCCCTCCCCCCAGTTCCCCTGCGCAGCAGCTCGGTGTCAGTGTTGATTCGAGGCTTCGTGGCTGACATGGGCTGCGAGCTGCTCTACAGGAACGAGGAGCCGGGGCCCGTGGAGGCCGTGTTCAAGTTCCCCGTGGATGCCGAGGCAGCTGTCTACGCCTTCCAGGCCCGTCTGGGGGGGGCCTGCATCCAGGCCCAGCTCCACGAGAAGAAACAGGTGCTCGGGGGCAGTGGTCCCGGGGGGGAGAGAAGAGGGGGCGGGGCTGGGGGGATCTTGGGGTGACCCCGTCTCTCCCGGCAGGCGCAGGAGGTGTACGGGGATGCGGGGGGCAAGGAGCTGTTGGAGGCAGGGGGATCTCGGGGGGCAGGGTGATCTCGGGGTGACCCCGTCTCTCCAGCAGGCGCAGGAGGTGTACGGGGACGCGCTGGCCGGGGGGCAGGGGGATATCAGGGACAGGGGGATGGGGGGCAGGGGGATCTCGGGATGACCCCGTCTCTCCCGGCAGGCGCAGGAGCTGTATGGGGACGCGCTGGCCGGGGGGCAGAGCTCGTTCCTGCTGCAGCAGGAGGGGGCCGGGGGCGATGTGTTCAGCTGCTCCCTGGGGAATCTGCCCCCCGGGGAGGAGGCGGTGCTGACCCTGCGCTATGTCTGCGAGCTGCCGCTGGAGCCTGACGGGGCCGCCCGCTACGTGCTGCCGACCGTGCTGCGCCCCCGCTACACGCCCCCGGTGAGACCCACAGCCCCCCCTGCACCCGTTCCGTGCCCTCTGGTGAGACCCACAGATCCCCTACCCCCGTCACGGTGAGACCCAGAGCCCCCCCCACGTGCCCCATGGTGACAGATCCCCCTGCCCCTCCCACGTGCCACACGGTGAGACCCACAGCCCCCCCTGTGCCCCCGCTCCGCGCCCGACATTGAGACCCACAGCCCCCCCTGCACCCGTTCCGCGCCCTCCGGTGAGACCCACAG
>NW_020681211.1:1163-2800 GCF_002925995.2 Terrapene triunguis
CCCCCCACCTGCCCTCCGTGAGACCCACAGATCCCCTACCCCTGTCACGGTGAGACCCACAGCCCCCCCATGAGCCCCACGGTGAGACCCACAGATACCTCTGCCCCCGCTATGCACCCCATGGTGAGACCCACAGATCCCCCCATACTCCCTTGCACCCTATACCCCAGCTGTGTGCCTCCAGCCATGCTGCACCCCTTTCACATGCCCCATGTTGAGACCAGACCCATAGGCCCCATAGATCCCGCATAGCTCCCTGTACCCCATAGCCCCCAGAACCCGGACTACACACCCCATGGTGAGTGACTCCACAGCCCATAATCCCCCGAAACCTCCATAGCCCCGTTACGTACCCCACAGTGAAAGAACCAAATAGCCCCCATAACGCCCCATAGGCCACTACTGTGTGCCCCTCGGTAAGTGTCCCCCAGGCCTGAAATCCCCACCCCAGGGTATGTGACCCACCCCAGCCATCCCAAAATCCCCTGATATCCCAGCCCAATATCCCCCCAATATCTCATACTCCCCATCCTCCCCCTGCTCTCTCCCAGCTCCCTGGCCCTCACCCCTGTGTCTCTCTCTGCAGGGTGGGACGGGGAGGACGTCACCCAGGGGGTCCCGCGGGTCCCCCAGGGGAAGCTGCCCTACACCCTGAGCCTGAGCGCCACGCTGCAGTCGCCCCACGGCATCGACCGCGTGCTCTCCAACTGCCCCCTCACCCCCCTGAGCTATACGGCCGGGAACCGAACCACTGCCCAGGTAAGGGCTCACCCGGGCGCCTGGGTCCCGGCCATCCCCAATGGGAGGAGGGTGCTGGGGGGAGAGAGGGGGCTCTGGGCTCAGGGGTGGGTGCCAGGGAACGGGGCTGTGGGCTGGGGGGGATTTGGGGCGAGGCTGGGGGGCAGGTCCCAGGTGGGTGGGTCCTGAAAGGGGGAGCATGGGCCAGACTTTGGGTGATTGGGGGGCGGGGGGATCGAGCGACACCAACGGATCTGGGGAATTTCCCAGTTTCTCTGGGGAAAATCTGGACAGGCTGAAATCTGCCAGTTTGGGGATGAAATCCCTGGCAGTCGCTGGGCTCTGTTAGTGTTTAGTTTCTGGGATTTCCCCTCTCCTTGTTTCTCAGTGGAAGGAAATGGAGGTGTGGGGGACCAGGAAAATTTTACCCCTAAATTGGAAAGATTTAGGCCCCCCCCCCAAATGTCAAATGTTTGCAATTTTTCACCAGGAAAAGCCAAGTTCCCACATTGGCCTTTGGGGTTGTTTTTCCCTCTCTTCTCTCCACTGAACCCGGGGGGGCCCAGCCAGCGTTCCCAGGGTCAACCCCTCACCCCGGCTTCATGCAGGGGGCACCGAGCCAGGCACGAGAGCCAGCAGGACCCTGTCCCCCCAGGAATCGTGTGGAGGTGACTGTGTGTCTGTCGCCCCCCAGGTGTCGCTGGCCCAGGCCCCCCCGTGGGACCGGGACGTGGAGCTGCTCGTCTATTATGTGGAGCCACACAAACCCAGCGCGGTGCTGGAGGCCGGGCTGCCTGGAGCCAAGCCAGGTGGTGGAGGGGATCCTGCACCCAGCTACCTCTGGGCGGGGGTGCAGAGGGGGATCTGGGGGGTGGGGATCTGGGGGGGGGGGGGGGGGG
>NW_020681212.1:0-325 GCF_002925995.2 Terrapene triunguis
GGCTCCCCGGCGGCTGGGGAGCGGGCGGCCTGGGGGATGAGGGGGAGTGGAGCGGGCGGCTCCCGGGGGGCTGGCACTCACCCCGTCTCTCGCAGTTCGTGCAGAAGCAGGCGGAGCGGGCAGCCCGGGCGCGGGAGCGGGAGCGGCGCCGCAAGGAGCTGGAGGAGGAGGAATTGCGCCAGCGGGAGCGGAGCCGCCAGGCTGAGCGGGACAAGCGACGCGAGCACAGCCGGGAGCGGGGGGCCGGGGGCGCCCCAGGGGGGGCCGGCGGCACCGAGCGGGGCGGCCGGGAGCGCCGCGAGGCCAAGAGGCACAGCCGGAGCCG
>NW_020681212.1:425-6884 GCF_002925995.2 Terrapene triunguis
CCCCCCCCCCCCCCCCCGGGGCTGATCCCGTCTCCCCCTACTGCCCCCCTGGGGCAGATCCCCCTGAACCCCGTTAATTTGTATTTTATTTTGGGACAAATGTTTTTTATTCTGCTGTCGCTGGGAATCGAGAGGAATAAAAGCCGGAGTTAGTTTCATACGTGAGGGGTGTGTGTGATTCTTGGGAGGCCGAGCGCCAGGATCGGGGCCCCTGGGCGGCACTGTGGGGTCACCCCCAAGGTACAGCCAGCCCCCCACAAAATCTACCCAGCGCCCTGCCCCCGTTCTGCTGTGGGGCTTCTACCAGTTCCAGCCGGAAGAAGTGAGTGGGTGTTTGGGGGAAAATCAGGCTAATCCCTTCATAAAACCCTGGGTTTTCCCAAGTGGTGGCTTTGCTCCTGCCCCCCCAAATTCATACCCGCACCCCGGCATTTCTCAGCTGGGGAAAGGGGGGAACGTTGGCAGAGTTGAAAGTGTCTCCGGGTGACGTCGCTCATTAACCAGGCCACAGTTGTTAAGGGGAAAGGCCCTTTTCCCAGTGGTATTCTTTGTAATCAAAACCCTCTAAACACAAGTGGGAAACGCCCTGAGAGGTTTGAAACGGCCCCAAAGCAACAGGCCAGGTGAGGGACCAATTCTGCAGCTTTGCAGGGTTTAAAACCCCGAGAGAAACGAGGGACCCGGCCCTTAACTTTTCCAGAAATGGGATTAGCCATTTCTTTGCCCACCCCCTTTTCAAACACTTCCCCAGGTGCAAAAACGATACAAATGTTCCCATTGAATGAGAAATGACTCTCTGCCCCCTGGGAAAAAATCTTAAAATATTTAAAACTGATTAAAAAAGGGCTAACTTTTTTTAAAACAATTTTTATTTTTTTAGGCTAATTTAAAAAAATGCCCGATAGGCCAGTTTAAAAATGTGGGTTTTCCTCATTCTCCCCCTTTGTGAGTTTAAAAAGACTCAGTGAAATCCGTGAAGGAGAGAAAATAGTTTCCCAGGATGTAAATACTGACAATTGGAAGAAAGGGATGGGGCGGGGCGGGGGCTTTTTCACGTGTTAGGTGCATGCCGCGTGCATGGTTGCTGGAGATTTTTCCCCTAGTGGTATCCATAGGGGCTGGGCCTAGCACCCCCTGGCGCCCCGTGCTTATGGGGCCACTGGCTCCGCCTCCTTCAGTTCCTTCTTGCTGCCCGGGACGTCTCTTGCGATTGCAAGTTTCCTAGTGGTTCTTGGACTTTTTTCTCTTGTGTATAGTTCAGAGTTTTACTTCAGTTATTTAGTTCGTTGTCCCGCTTTGGGTGCCAGGCTTCCAACCGTGAGCTGCCTGCCGTAAGCCCAGGCCAGCGAGCGACCTGCATGCAAGCTGCTCAAAGTGCCTCGGGGAAGCTCACGTCAGGGACAGGTGCAAGATCTGCAGGACCCCGCAGAGCGGAGGACAGGGACGTTCGTTAGAAGGCCCCGTTATTGGAAGTGTCTCTTAGACCGGGGACATCGGCCTTGGTGCGCACTGTGTCCCTCCCGGCACCGCTCTCTGTCTCCCGTGCCAAGGAAGAGGCACAAGAAACAGCGAGCGTGAACAGGACGCTCCCTGGTGCCTCAGGGGACAAGGGGAGAGACCCAGGCCAGGCCAGTCGTCCTCCCCAAACCACAGGCGGCGGCAGCAACTCCCCGGGCGCCGAACCTGGTCCAGGACCCATCACCGACTCCTGGGCACCCTCCACCTATGAACTCCATCGACACCTGGAGGCGTTCCAGGCAGTGAGGGACTTAATGTCTTTTCCGGTGCCCTCCACGTCCTGCAACATCGACCGGCCCCTTCTGGGAGGGAGCCCACCATGGTATCCAACCCGATGCAGGTCTCCAGCTTCACGGCACCGTTCACCGGCCTCCTGGTCCCCAGTTTCTCGGCACCAGTCCCCAGAGGGTGTCACAGCACCAGTCTCCAGCCCAACGCTGCTCCCCAGCCCCTCATCACTGCCAGTATGTGGCCATGGCAACGGCTCTGCCATGGTCCCCAAGGCAGGAATCCTCATCAGGCTCCGGGGTTAATCCATCCCTCCCCCGAAGAGGCACCGGTACCAGCCATACGCGTCGGACCCCGGGGCGGGTCTGTCTGCAGGTGCTTGGCCACCCATTGGCCTTATTGGAACCCATGGACCTTACTCCCAGATGTCGGCCGCGGTGGTCTCCAAGGCGCACCCCAGCGCCGCACCCGGGTTTGGACTCCGACCCCGGTACCGAGCTTCCATCGGTCGCAGTGGAGGAAGAAGCAGCCCCTGGTGGTTTCAGCTGCTACCAAGCGGGGCAGACAGGGATGAGCGAGCACCACCCCTGAAAATAAGGCCGTGAAAAGACTCGATTGGTTTGGTAGGAAGGTGTGTTCGACAGCCAGCCAACAACTTCGTATCTCCAACCAGCGGGCGCTGCTGCGGAGACATAGCTTTAATATTTGGAACTCCGTGGCCAAGGAGTCGAGGCCGGAAGTCTTGGCCATCCTGGAGGGAGGCAAGACCGCCTTAGACACAGCCGATGGGGCGACCAGATCCGTGGCATCGGCTGGGTCTGTGCGGCTGCGGACTTTGGGTCTTTCTGACGAGGCTCAGCCGTTGGTCCCGAACGGCCCCTGAGCTGCATGGCTTGAAGGGCTCTGGGATCACGCCATGTTCTCTGCGCCTGTACACGCTCACAGCCTTGGAGATACTTCCAGCCACAACCACCTCTCAGCTTCTCGGGGCCTCCCAGGAGCGAGGCCTACAAGAAACAGTGGAGAGACAGCAAGCGCCAGCAGCCCGCCCTGTCCTCGGCTCCCCAGTCGGGCTCAGGAGCTCACGACAGGCCCGAGGACGGTATACCGGACTCTTCCCAGGATCCAGCCCCTCTTTTTTCGTTTTTAGACAATTTGTTTCCCTTCCACTCTGCCTGGTCCCAGAGAACTTCGTGCCGTTGGGTGCTCAGCACTGGGGCAGTTTTTATCCATTGCCCCCTCTTCTCCCCCAACCCCACCCCTCTTCAGGGACCCTCCTCATGAGCCACTCCTCATCCAAGGTGGAAGCCCTCCTGCGTGTGGGGGCTGTGGAGGAAGTTCCTCGAGATCTGGGGGCTGGGGGGGGGCTAGGCTAAAGGGGGGGCCTCAGGCCCATCCTGGACCTGCATCGACTCAACAAATACCTCAAAAAGTTCAAGTTCCTCATTGTCTCCCTGGCCTCCATCATCCCCTCTCTGGATCCAGGAGATGGGTACGCCGTTCTTGATTTAAAGCAGTGGTTCTCAACCAGGGGTACATGTACCCCAGCGGGTACGCAGATGTCTTCCAGGGGGTACATCAACTCATCTAGAGCCTTGCCTAGTTTTACAACAGACTACTGAACCAGCACTAGCAAAGTCAGTACAAACTAACATTTCATACAGATGACTTGTTTATACTGCTCTATAGACTATACGCTGAAAGGTAAGTACCATATTTATATTCCAGTTGATTTACTTTATAATTATATGGTAACAATGAGAAAATATTTTTTCACACAATGCACAGTCAACCTGTGGAACTCCTTGTCAGAGGATGCTGTGAAGGCCAAGACTATAATAGGGTTCAAAAACGAACTAGATAAATTCATGGAGGATAGGTCCATCAATGGCTATTAGCCAGGATGGGCAGGGATGGTGTGCCTAGCCTCTGTTTGCCAGAAGTTGGGAATGGATCACTTAATGATCACCTGTTCTGTTCATTCCCTCTGGGGCACCTGGCATTGGCCACTGTCAGAGACAGGACACTGGGCTAGATGGACCTTTGGTCTGACCCGGTCTGTCCGTTCTTATGTTCTTAAAGGAAGCAGTTTTTCAGTACTAGTGTGCTGTGACACTTGTATTTTTGTCTGATTTTGTAAGTGATTTAAGTGAGGTGAAACTTGGGGTTTGCAAGACAAATCAGACTCCTGAAAGGGGGACAGTCATCTGGAAGGGTTGAGAGCCACTGATTTAAAGGATGTTTATTTCCACATCTCCATCTTCCGTGGGCACGGGCAATTCCTCCGGTTCGTGCTGGAGCAGCGCCCTTACCAATTCACTGCACTCCCCTGCGGTCTCTTGTCAGCCCCAAGCGTTTTCACAAAGCACATAGCGGTGGTGGCAGCTTCCCTGAGCCGTCGGGTTTACAGATCTCCGTACCTCGACAACGGCAGTCCAAGGCCATTCACAGGCTCCGGTCCGACACAGCATGGTATGGGCACCTGTCGGGAGCTGGCTCTGCTTATAAACAAACAGCAATCAACTCCCATACCGGTTCAGAGGGTAGCGTTTGTAGGAGCCATGCTTGACTCCATTGGGCCAGAGGGCACCTGCCAGAGACCCCGTTCCAACAAGCAAGGCGGAGCTCGCTGCTCTGCTCTTCAGTTGTGGGACTTCTGCGTGGAACATGCCGTTCACCTTGAGACGCCACACCTCCCCCGGGACGCGTGGGGGCGGATCTCCTCAGCAGGCCCTTCTCTCCCCACAAGTGGTCCCTCCACCCAGAGGTCGTCAGCGCTGTCTTCCAGAGGCGGGGGATTCCCTGGATGGACCTGTTCCCCTCCAGACGGAACAGGAAATGCCAGCAGGTTTGCTCAACACACGGGCTCAGCCTCCGACGTCTTCCTGTTCTTGTGGGCAGGGGGACTGCTGTAGACCTTCCTACCAACAACCTTGGTCCACAGGGGCCTCTTAAAGACTGAGAGACAGGGCGACGGTTATCCTGAGAGCCCCGGTGGCTCAGCATGCTTCTGGAGCTGTCGGTGGCGGCCTTGTTCGAGCTCCCGCTACGCCTGGACTTTCTCTTGCAGAACGGCAGTCAGTTGCTTTATCTGAACCTCACAGCCCTGCATCTGATGGCTCAGCTGCTGCATGCCTGAATCCTGAGGACTGGGCCTGCTCGGAGCAGATCCAGCAAGTCTTACTGGTAGCAGAAAACCCTCTCCCAGAGCGACGTGTGGGGCCAAGTGGAAGCGTTTCATGTGTTGGGCCTCGGATTGGGGTCTGTCCCCATCTAAGTCCACTCTGCACCCAGTCTTGCTCCACCTGAAGCACCGAGTTCTGGCCCTATCGTCCATCAAAGTCCACCTGGTGGCCATCTTGGCCTTCCATCCTCCACTCCACGGGAAATCAGACTTCTCGTATGCAACAATGGTCTGGAAAGGCTCCGCCCTCAGGTCCATGACCCAATTCCCCCATGGGACCTGAGTCTGGTGCGGTTGAGGTTCCTGGGCGGGGGGGTCCCCTCTTTGAGCTGTTGGCATCTTGTTCTCGGCTGCTGCTCTCATGGAAGGTGGCCTCCCAAAACCAGAGCCCCCCACTTCTGATTGTCCTTCAAGGACAAGGTCTGGCTGCGTCCCCACCCGCCCTTCCTGCCGAAGATGGTGTCCCAGCTCCCTGACAGCCGGGACATTTTTTCTGCCTGTCTTCCTTGCGATTTGGCCGAGGAACGTTGCCTCCATACCTTAGACATTCGGTGGGCCCTGGCCTTCTGCACCAACCGGACTAAACCCTTCTGCCCATCGACGCAGGTCTTTGGTGGCGGACAGAACAAAGGATCTCCCAGTGTCATCCCAGTGGATCTCGGACTGGATACCCACCCGTTCCCCTCTGGTCATTGTCACGGCTCGCGCTGCAAGGGCTTCGTCTGCTGCGTTCCTCGGGCCGCTACCAATCCAGGAGAGCCGCAACGTGAGTGTCGGTCCATCCCTTTGCAGCCGCTACGCCCTCACCCAGCAGGCCCGGGCGATGCCAGCGTTGGGAGAGGGGTCTGTGAACTCCGAGCCCTCTGCCAGGGCCACTGCTTGGGAGTCACCTGGCGTGGAATGGATGGGAGCCAGCACTCCTAGAAGAAAAGACGGTGACTAACCTCCGTAACTTATTCTTCGAGATGTTGCTCACGTCCAGTCCATGACCCGCCCTCCATCCTCGCTGTCTCAGTCGCTAACAAGAAGGAACTGGAGGGTCCAGGGCGAGTGCGGGGGTCCAGGGGGCACTAGGACTGGCCCCTAGGGTACCACTAGGGGAAAATCTCCAGCCATGGTGCCTGTGGCGCACGCCGAACAAGGACCCAACGCGAGCAACACGTCTGCACGTCGGTAACCACTTTCTCCTCGGCTTGAACATCGACCAAGTGAGATTAACATTGACCCGTCCCCACCTCTCCAGGGTTCAAAACAAACCAAATGTGGGACTTTTTTGGTTGCTCTTTCCCATGAGGACATCCCCGTCTCTCTCCTCCCCCATCCCCGCCCACGTTTTCAAAGGACTTTGGCCCCGTTTTTCATTCCTTCTTTGCAAGTTGGGGGGGGGAACATTAACATAGTTTAAAAGGAAGAAAACGTAGCTGCTGGTTTTATTTTTAACCTTTTAATTTTTTGAGGGTTCCAAGAATTGAGATTTGGGAGAATGGGACAAAATTGTGACACTTTTTAGTATTTTTGTCCTGTTTTTT
>NW_020681213.1:0-4850 GCF_002925995.2 Terrapene triunguis
TCATTAGACGGAGGGAAAGCTGGAAGATGGTGCTGCCTGCATCTGAGGAAAAAGAGAGAGATGTCCTGCGGGATCACGGGAACTGAAAATTTCCTCAAACTGCTTAATGTAGGTGATTACAAAAGATGAGAGAGACAATTGAGAACTGAGCCATAAGGAACTCCACAGGCAAACACCTAGCACCACTAGAAATCAATCTACCCCACCCTGCACTAACAGAAGTTCTTGAGTGGCCTTCAGAGGCAGCCTCATGTTGAATTAATCCAACACGGAGGTTACAAACTCATGGATAGCTGTGCTGACCACAGCACCAGAAAGAAATGGTTGAAACCTGACAAAAGGCAGATGGGAAAAGGTGCTGATGTCCACAGTTCCTACCTAAGAGTATTTGAACAGCTGGGGGTTCAGACTGAACTTCTTTGAAAGATGGTGTATATTCATCTGGAACTGTAGATGTTTCCCACTAGCTCCCAACATCACCTCTGTTATATTTGGAAGAAACCTCAGCTGGCTCACTTTCATCTGAGACCTTGTCACAGAAAAACACTGGAAAAGCAGAGAAACTATTCCAAGGACTGAACATCAACATGTCAGTCCAAACCAACTCTATATTCCTTAGCTATCCCTCTGTACTATACAGTTAATGAGAGAGTGACATAATGGAGCTCTGGTACACCCTACATCAGAGGACTCTTGGGTGTATGAATAACTGCTGAACACACCTTCTCAGAAAAGAAAGAACAGCTGAAGCAAGATTGTTTACACTGCTAGGATATTGTTCATGATCAACAGTTTGAAAGCTCCTGACTGCATGTATAACCAACTCTCCACCCCCAGAAGGAGATATTGAAACCAGTGCAATCTCTCAGCTATGCCCAGCCTGAAAGACAGATTGTTTCCAGATAACCCCAGAGTGTTACAGCCTTCTCAATCACCTTCCCCCAAAATGGGAAGCTAGAGGCAGCATGGTAAGTGGCAAGAGGATTGCTCACATCAAGAGATGATTCCCTAAGCAGAGGTTTGACAGCTGCTCATTTGAAGGAAGTTAGCAGCCTGTCCTGTCAGCAGGTTTTAATTTTTTTTACCACTAATGGTCCCAGAGTGTGCATGCATTCCCACTTGCACTGTTCGGGCCTGAGGGGTGTGGATCTATCTTAGTGCAGCTGTCATAGCTCCTCCAGGACCTTAGTGAATGAAACTCGACCAGAGCAGAGGTTGTTTGCTCCTCTTGATATGGTTCTGTTATCATTAAGCCAGTTGATCCAGCTAGAATTCAACCCATAATATGCATAAAATAGATGAAAAATTATTTAAATGTTGGCTTAGTTCCTGAGCAGAGGGAGCCTGGATTTATATTTATAACACCCCCTGGAGAAGTTCAAATAGTTGGATTTTCAAGGATGTGATGGTGGAGGAGGAGACTACTTTCTCAGAGCCTGATCCTTCAACCCTTACTTATGCAAGTTGCCCCACTGAAGTAAATAGGATAACTCTCATGAGAGTAAGGCCTACCTGCATGAATAAAGGCTGCAGTTTGGGCCCTTAATCTTTGCCATGACAGTTGTATAGGATATTACAATTGTGGAACAGATTTTAGTCAGTCTTGTTGCCTATGAATCCAATATCCACTAAAAAGTATAGCTGGTATATGACTATGATTCTGAAGTATGGCCAGTTGTGATTTTCCACTTTGTCTCACTTTCTAGATCCTCAGCTGCTGTAATAGCTCCATTGACATTAATTGAACATCAATGGAGATCCGCTTAGTTGCTCAGGCTGAGGATTTGGCCCTCTATATTTTTTCAGCACTGCTAGCTAAATCTCATTACTTGCTAAAACCACAAAACCCTCCACCCCCTGCCAAAGATCCATTTTCTGTGAACAAGAGAGTATAAATCTACTAGCTGGTTTCCCCCAGGAAGGAATATCAGTAATTTGTTCCTCTGGACTCCATAAGTGGTGAGATAGTATTTTGACACATGAAATACGGTAAGTGTAGTTATTCATGCTTTCTTTCTCAAACATTATTTTACTTCATTTATAAAGAGTGCAGAACACAGAATCTCAGCAGTAAATGGCTGCTGTTTTTTCATATATGAAATGTCACTAGAATTTAATGTTTTTTTTGGTATATACATCATCATTTGATACTTAAACAGAGGGTACGTTAATTTTTAAGCAGACTAGAGGCTAATGGAGTATCAAATTTGAAGTACCTTATACTGAAGTTTTCTGTCAGTGCTTTGGAAATTGTCTAGTAACATTGTAAGAAGTCAAAGGGAGTTGCATGGGCATATCTCAGAGCAGAATTCAGCCCTAGAAGTTTACCATTTCTCTAGTCTTAACACAATTTATACTCTAGAACAGAACTTTGTGTATACAAAAACATACAGAACCTTTATCAACTTACCTTATGTGTAAGAACTGTAGACTTCTGGAATCTCTTTCATTCCTGTTTAGATCTTATTTTGTATTTAGTGTTGTGTTAAATTAACTATCACTTCTGGGATAGTATCTAGGAAATGTCACATCATTTAGACTCAGTTAATAAAGAGAAAAGGTTCTCTTAGCATATGCAATCCATGTAATCTATGATATTTCTAAAGTGCCTGTCACAGAGTTGTCTAAGCACTGGACTTCAATTTACTTCAGATTTAGCACATCCTTGTTTGATCTTATCATAACTTCCCTCCTCTACACGATATTTTTGCAGCTAACCTGTGAAATATCTTTCTCTTAAAAGTTTTCAGTTAAAAAGATTTTTTAACTTGCTTGACAATATCATTTTCTAACTGATACTGTATTGTAATGAATTCAGAATTGTTAGCTCCACCTGTTGGTAAAAATATAGAGCTGAAAATGGCTCATGCTAATCTGCATAATTCTTAATGTATGACGGGAGAGAATAAGTAATACTCTTTGTATTTGAATTCAGAGAAACATCACAGATTTTTCAGAACATGAGCATTAACTCTTTAATTAAAAAGAATAGAAAATATTTTTTAACAAATAATATCATTTTACAAAAACAAATTAAAGATAAAACTTATTCCATGGTGCCCTTTCATTATGTTATTAATAAGTAGGAAATAGTCAAAATCAAGATGGAATAAATTCAAATTCCATTGATGTTAATGGGGAAGAAAATCACTGGCTTTTAAAGAATTCCTTTTGTTCAATTATTTTAAAGTTGAATATCCAGAACCAAGAATAACCCAAATTTGACTCTGAGTTGCAGTTTCTGCCTCACTTGGGGCTCAGTTCTGCTCCCACTAAAGTCAGTAGCAAAACTATCAGGATCAAACCCTAGATGAGAGAGTGAATGTGTGAGTCTCTGTGTCAAGGGGTGAATTAAGTGTGTTCTGTAGCCAGCTCCCTCTCTCATATGCATATGCATTAACTGTCTTGTAGGTCTGGTTTGAGATCACCTGGCTGAAGAAGCCGGATAGGGGACAGAGATGTGTGGGACAAGTTTGGATTTGAAATATGACTTTCCTCAGAGGTTGATTTTGTCACCAGTGGTGTTTACTGTGTATATGCAGCTACTGGGGAGATCATGGTGAAGCATGAGGTAGAGCACTATCAATATGCTGATAATACTTCATTATATAGAACTTGTCTCACGGACCCTGCGAGTTTAGTCTCGGGTATGGAGGAATGCTTGAATGATATTGCTAGTTGGATGCATCAGAGCTATCTTGCCCCGAACCCTGAGAAGACAGAGATGAGTGGCTCCTCCTCTGTGTCTCTCTTGATTTGAGAGCCTCATTCAGAGATTGAGTCAGGTTAAAAATCTTGGTGTTGTTTTTGACCATGCTGTGTCCATGGAAAGCCAGACGTGGTTTGGAAATATGGTTTACAGCTATGCAATTTGTGTAGGTTGTGCCCTTATTTATCTCGCGCCAACCTGGCAATGGCAATGCCTGTCCTTGTGATCTTGAGGCTTGATTATTATAATTCCCTCTTTGCTGGGTTATTGATGAGGCTGATCCATAGCAGCTTGCTATAATGCAGCAGCACAATTGCTCATGGGATTGAGCTATTGTGGTAATATTCAGCCTGCACTGCATTCTTTACGTTGGCTGCCTGTCAAGTGACAAGTTCAGTTTAAATTGGCGATACTGGTCTATAAAGCTCTGAATGGGGCTGGCCGTGGTTATATTCAAGACCTCCTCCTTGAGCCTTCACCTGATAGGTTTGTACATTCACATACCACTTGGTGTTTAGGGGTTCTGTTATTGTGCCTGAAGTTGGGAGGTGATCAAGCTTTTGCTGTGGTGGGCCTAATGATGTGGAACTTGTTCCCTCCTGAAATTTGGTTCATTTAACCGCTCCCACTTAAAAACGACTCTTAAAAACATATTTTTTCCCACATGTTTTAAAATTACTACTGCTGTTTCTCTTTTATTATTTTATTTGTTTACCCACTTTGCCAGCAATTTTGTTGAGGTCAGGATGTTTAATTAATGAATCAGACATTGTTGCTTAGCACTCTGAGCACTTTTGAGGGAGGTGATTTGGAAATAAAATTCTTCTTCTTCTTCTGAAATTCCTGGATCACTGGGCACTGTCTGACAATAAAATATGTTAATTCAAGTTATGTTAAAATAAAGCTCTGAGCACCTAAAAATATATATGTTGATGTGACACATAGCTAGAAAGGGTTAAACATCCTGCAAAATAAATAACCCTCAAAAGACATGTGGGGAGATAATGTTTGTGTTTTTGTGTATTTACATATGTATGAGGAGTAGGGTTGACAATGTAATCAACAGTCCCTGTCTATGCTGTATTCTGATAATTCAGGAGTACTTGTGGCACCTTAGAGACTAACAAATTTATTTGAGCAT
>NW_020681214.1:0-1032 GCF_002925995.2 Terrapene triunguis
CCCCCCCACCTGCTCCCTAACCACCACACCCCACTTCCCTCCCAGAGCTGTCAATAGAACCCAGGGCTCCTGGCACCACCCCTCCATAGCCACTAGACCCCGCTCCCCTTCCAGAGCGGTGGGGAGGGTGGAGAACCCAGCAGTCCTGCCCCCTCTCCCCAGCTCCACAGAGAGCAGGCTGGCCTCAGTCGTGTTTAAACTCCTTCCCCTGGGGGCTGGGTCCGTGCCCAGGAGCCGGGCTGGGGGCCTCATGCCGGGTGACACACACAGGGCAGCACAACATGGATGGAGCCTGGGGAAGGAGGGGGGCTGCTCTGGGGGGCTTTGGTGAATGGGACCCCCCCCCCCGCAGGACTTCAGCGCTGCTACTGCCCCGCCCAGCCCAGCCAGACGCCTCCCCGGGGGCAGGGGCAGCTGGGTGGGTCCAGTCCCTGCAGCGCTGGCCTCACGCGCGCACACGCTCCATGCACACGCCTCCATCTCTCTTGCACACGCCTCCCCCCACCTCCGCCATCTCCGTTTCTGAGCCCCCTGCAGCTGCCGCCCCGGTGGTGGGTCTCCGCCCCTGGGTCGGGGGGCTGTTGTTTGGGGCACAGGTGGCTCTGGCAGTGACGCAGGCGGCCCTGCCCCAGACAAGACACAGCCTGGCGCTGCCAACCCGCCCTGCTCAGCCAGCCGTCTCTGTCTGAGCCGCAGCTCGAGGCCCCCGCTCCCCACACGCCGCCGGGCCCATCACTGACAGCCAGACCCTCTCACATGCCAGGGAGTGGGTGGGGTGGGGTGCAGGGATCTGCCCCCCCTTAACCCTTCCAGTGCTGCCCCCCTTCCACACCCAACCAGAGGGCACTGGGCAGAGCCACGCCCTGCAGCCCCAGAGCAGGACATAGCATCCCCCACCCCCACTCTGACCCCTGGAGGGGGGGGGGGAAAGCTCGAAGGCCTGTCCAGCTCTCAGCCGAGGCTGCTGGTTAGCGTGACACAGCCGCCGGGGCAAGACCCAGACGCTTGTGTCCAGTGGGGGGGAGGGGGGGG
>NW_020681214.1:1132-1254 GCF_002925995.2 Terrapene triunguis
TTCCCTCTCCAGCCATGCAGCAACCCCAGGATGAAGCAAAGGGGGGAGCTGAAGCTGTGGTGACCCCCCCCCCGACTCTGCCTGTGTCCAACAGGTGGGAGTGGAGGCTGCAAACAGCCCCC
>NW_020681215.1:0-2066 GCF_002925995.2 Terrapene triunguis
GGAAGGAATTTTCCTCCGGGGTAGATTGGCAGAGGCCCTGGAGGCTTTTTGCCTTCCTCCGCAGCATAGGGCAGGGGTCGCAAGCTGGAGGATTCTCTGCGACTTGAAGTCTTTAAATCACGATCTGGAGACTTCAACAGCTGAGAAGGGAAATTGGGTGGGTCAGCTTTTGTGGCCTGCATCATGCGGGAGGTCAGACTAGATGACCATAATGGTCCCTTCTGACCTTAAAGTCTATGAGTCTATGAGTCTAATGCAGGAGAATTCCCAGCAGTCATTTTTCACTGTTTGGGCCAAACTAATTTTAAAATCCCCTAATGACTGAGCTTCCACCACTTTCCTAGGAAGACTATGTCATAGCCTAATAGACCTGTCTCACAGTTGGGGCATTTTTCCTGTTATTAAATTGTATGTCTTTTTTTAGTTTAATCCCATTACTCCTACTTTTACTAAATGTATTATACTAAAAAATTCCTCTCCCTCCTTGGTGTTCACACCCTTCAGATAGGTGTATGGTATTATCATGTCTCCCTCATAGTCTTCCCTTGGCCGTACCTGCCATAGGCAGCTCTTTCAGGCTGTCTTCAGAAGTAGAGGTCTGCTTGGGCCCAATTTTTAAGCCCAACCTGAACTGGCCCCAAGCCCACTCACCTCACCCTGAGAGGGTTGAATCATTTTCCATCCTGATCCCAACCCTTCCCCCCAAACCAGATTCTGTCACCGCATCCTGCTCATGGGGCCGGCGCAGCGGCAACAATGTGCAGCAATGGCTTCATCCTCTGACACTGCCCCCTGGGTATGTGCTGCAGAGAGAGAGAGATGCTGTGACACCTCGGCATCCTCACTCCACAGCGCATGCAGCGCAGAAAGGAGGTGGTGGCTGGCAGGAACATGCGGTCACGGTTGTGCCGATCCCATGGGCTAAAGGAGGAGAGCCGACCTGACCCGAGTCCAAGAGGGGTTTTCTCATCCAACCTGACCCTGATGCCTGTAGTCAGGTCCCGTAGGATTTGGGTCAGGTTGCAGGGCTCTATTCAGAAGTCAATTCCGCCACCCCCCTGCATTCTTTTTTTGCTCTCCCATGAATTACTTCCAATTTGTTGAGCTCTCTGGGAATGTGGTGCTAGAAAATGCAACAATCCAGATGCAGTCACACCTCAGCTGAACAGAGAGGAACTGGTGTCTTCCTGCTTTGTGCCATGATCCCTGTGTGTAAAAGACCCAACCCACATGGCTCTTTGTGGGAGCCATCACACCTTGCATATACGTGTTGCCTTTGTTTTTCACTGTCACCCCCAGGGCACTTGTTGCTTCCCACTTTTCTCCCTCCCATTATGTCAGTTACTTCTACCTCCTTTCCAGATGTGCTAGTTGGCAGTTTTCTGAAATGAATCTTGTTCTCTGCTCAGGTTTTTAATTTCTCTGTGTCCCTCTTTAGTTTTTCTCTGTCCCAACTGATACCACAACTCCTCCATATTTAGTATCATCTGTGAATTTCTACACTGATGGGCCTCATAAAAGACACCTTCGAGTGTGCGACTGTCAATGTAGATCTAACTGCTGAGCTAATTTCCCCTAGGAGCTGTTGAGGACTTACTGCGGGAGTTGGGTATTTTGTAATTACAAATTTACAAATTCTGTCTGGAGTGGATAGAGCAAGGGCAAGGTGCTCATTTTTATTGTTTGTTTTAAATAAATGAAACTAGATAAGGGGGCAGTGAAGGGTGCTTATTCTGGCTCTTTTCTCTCCAGGAAGATTAAAATATGTAAATTGCTCAGCTGCTTCTGAAGTGCTGCTCAATGCAGTGATTGTGGAGGGCATGGCATGTTTTACACCAATTAAGCCAATGGATTAGTTGTGTGAGCATGCAGGCTGAGGAGTCAGTGTGGCCTAGTGGATAGAACTCTGGATAATGACTCAGGAGACATGGATTCTCTTCCTGGCCACGGACCTGCTCTGTTATGATAAGACTTGGGCTAGTCATTTCATGTGTGGATTGTAAACTCTTTAGGGCAGTGGCTTATTAGCCAAATTACTGTGTGGTCATCAAGAAAACCTTTTTCCA
>NW_020681215.1:2166-3068 GCF_002925995.2 Terrapene triunguis
ACTAATCAAAGGATCCAAAGCTTTAACTAATTAAAACTCTCTTTTTGAGGGGATAAACTATATACTGAAACAAAAATATATTCTCCTGTTAGAGGCCCACACCTTCCTCCAGACCAAAGCCCAGGTCCTAGACAGCACTTGTGCACATGCATAGGATGGGAGAACTCACATGCGAAAGTTACACATGTGCTTAAGTGCTTTGCAGGATCAGGACCCGAGACACATGATATCAGACACAGAGACAGGCCTATGGTTTCTTAACGAGCAAGTCTTTCCCAAAGTCTACTAGGAATTTCATTATTGATCCTGATGTTATGTGGAAGGCGCTCTGATACTATAGCGATAAGTGGCAGTATAAAGCCCCAAGACAGACAGAATCTGAGCTATCTCCAAAAGAAGCAGCATTGGATTTAGAATATAGTTTGCCAGCAGGAAAACCCATGGAAAAATCCCTCTCTTGTTCCAAAGGAAGTCAGCCTCCTTTTGGGGGACAGTTTATTCCAGGAAAGCTCTCTGAATATCTTGAAGCTGCCCAGTCTGTGTCTCACTACCTCCTCAGGGAAGGGCAGGGAAAAATATCATGTGACATCCACCACAAGTAGCTAATAGTAAATAGTCTAACTAAGCAGCTTGCAAGGAACTCAAAGGCTGAAAATTGTTTAGCCAAATGACTCGATGAATATTTATGACTAATGACTCTATCCACAGAAAGTTGGGAGAGTTCATTCACAACTTATGCACAGAAATAAGGACTTGACTCATATAAATAACTCTGGCTAGTGCAACCGGCTTCAGTCACCTCAGTCTCTCTCTCTCTCTCTCTCTCTTTTTTTTTTTTTTTTAGGAAGCAACAACTGAACTAAAAGTGGCAGCTAGCAACACCTTAGTGACCCTGGCACGCT
>NW_020681216.1:0-1248 GCF_002925995.2 Terrapene triunguis
ACTTCCCCACGCAGGCCCGGGCCGCCCCCCCCCGCCGGCTGCCCCCCCCCGCCCACCCCGAGTAAGAGAGACCCCCCCCCCCGCTGGCTGGACCCCCCCCGCCCACCCCGGTTGGGGTCAATGGTGGGGGAACAGATTGGGTTTGGGGGCGGGAGGCTGCTGGGGAAGCCGGGCTGGGCCAGGCGTGGGAGTGCAGGGGAGGAGTTGGGGGGGATGGAGGAGGCTGGGTCGGGGGGGTTGGACTGAGACACCCCCCCCCCTGGGGGGGGGGATGGCCCCCCCCCCCCCCCCCCCCCCCCCGCAGAGTGCAGGCTGCGCAGACCCAGCTCCGCCAGGCCATCGGCGACATCAGCGCCCGCCAGGACCTGGACTGGTGGCGCCGCCAGCGCGGGCCCGGCATGGCCATGGCATGGCCCGAGTTCGAGGTGAGGCCCCCTGTCATGGAGCCACCGGGGCGATGGCCAGCCGGGACTTGGGGGGAGCCTCTTCTCTCGGAGCAGACTGTCCCCGGGCAAGAAGCTGCCACAGCTTCCACCGTCCTGGGGCTGAGCTCGGAGCATTCAGCATCCCCGTCCCCCCGTGCGCCTCCCGCAGCGAGTCCGTTGGGTGGGGGGGGTCCTGGGGCAGTCAGAGGGTCCTGCCCCCTGTCACGGACTCACAGATCGTGCCCACTCTCGGCCCCGTGCGGTCCGTGGGGGGTGCCCCTTTCTGTGCGACAGCCCTTCTCGGGGGTCCACTCTCTCTCGGGATCAGGCCCCTCCACCTCCTGGAGCCGCAACTCTCTGAGCCGTAGCACGTCTGTCTCTGCCGCGGGCCCCCTCAGGGAGTCCCCTTGCTCTGGACCCCCTGGGCCTCCACCCCCCAAAGGGGATGATCCCCCCCACCACCACCCTGTTCTCTAGCCCGGAGCGACTCTCAGCCGGCTTAACTGTGACGATGCTGCCCGTGGGAGCCAGCTGAGGTCGCTCAATCAGGGTGAACTGCAAACAGAACGGGGCAGACAAACCCCAAACGCTGGTGGTTCTTCCAATACTTAGATTCACCCACCAGCCCCAAACAGCTTCTGTAGAACCTCCCTGGTTACTCAGAGTCCAACCAACGCAGCTCCCCTAAAGTGCCCGGCTTCAGGCCTCTGTCCAGACCCACCTGTCAGATATGATGATGATTCCTGACAATCTTATCTCATCCTATAAAAGAAAATGTTCTTCCAATCCCAAAGATCAGCCACATACTCAGGTCCAATGATAA
>NW_020681217.1:0-533 GCF_002925995.2 Terrapene triunguis
ACAATCTGTGTGAGAGCAAGGGGGAGACCTTTATGGCGGGGTGGGAGCTAGAGGCAAATAGCCTGGCTGCTGATTACGTCCAGCCAGACAGCCGGGCCATTAGAAGATCCCAGCGGGACGCCCTGTGCATCCGGGAGGCTTTGAAAGCTAGGTTCCTGAGTGAGCAGGGCAACCAGTGACTTTTCAGTTTGTGGACAGAAAAGCTGAATCTGCCCCCGTTTCTTTACCCAGTTCATTTTGACTATCCTCTCCAGTTACATACCCCCTTCACCCCCTTCCCCTTCCCAAAAAATAAAATCATTTCGATTTTGTTAATGAACACCGTTGTCTGTATTGCTGTTTTCGCGGGAATATTTTAAACCGGGGACGCAGACTGTGGCAGGGGGCGGGTTCAGTGTTCGGATGCAAATGATGCCTCTAAACTCCCAGAATGACAGGCTCCGCACTGGTGGACTGGTTATTTCAATGGAGCCTGCCAGCACTCCTGGGGGGGACTGTGTGTATGTGTCGGCTATGTGACTTTCTGGCAGGGG
>NW_020681217.1:633-1262 GCF_002925995.2 Terrapene triunguis
CCTCCAGACAGACTCTCCCTCAAAAGAACCTGACTGAAACAGTAATGAACAGAAACAAACATTTTATTGCGAACCAGACATGAAACGTGGGGGGTGAAACTTGGACGGGGGCTTGTGTGAGGTGGGTAGGAAAGGACTTATGAAATTTTGGGGAATGTCAGCCTTCTACTGCTAGAGCAGTCTGCAGGGGTTGATTGAAAGTTTTAACGGCCCTTGCCGCCCCTCCTTCTTTGGACTTTGGGTGAGGGTGGTGTGGGACTTGGTGGCGGGTGAGGGCGGTTACAGATAGACTGCAGCGGGGCTCTGTCCTCCTGCCTCCGGTCTTGCAGAACATCCACAAGGCGCCGGAGCGTGTCCGTTTGCTCCCTCATTAGTCCAAGCAGCTTTTCAGTAGCCTGTTGGTCCTCCTGACGCCACCTCTCCTCCCGTTCCATGACTGCTCGGTGCATTTGTGACAAGTTCTCCCTCCACTGTGTCTGCTGGGCTGCCTGGGCTCGGGAGCATCCCATTAGTTCTGAGAACATGTCTTCACGCGTCTTCTTCTTCCTCCGCCTAATCTGCGCTAGCCTCTGGGAGTGTGCTGACAGGCTGGGTTGGGAGACAGTCGCAGATGTGTCTGTGTGAATTGT
>NW_020681218.1:0-1121 GCF_002925995.2 Terrapene triunguis
CGGGGGGGCGAGGAAGGTTGCGGGGGAAAGGGGCAGGCTGGGGCCGGGTTAGAGAAGGTTGCGGCGGGCTGGAGGTGCGGGGGTGCGAGGAAGGTTGCGGGGGAAGGGCGGTGCGGGGGGGCGAAGAAAGTTGGGGCGGGTTAGACAAGACTGTGGCGCGCTGGGGTCAGTGGCTGAGACGTGCCGGTACCAAACATACCCGAGGAAGCAGCACTTTAAAAACTACAACTCCCAGGTTGCGGCGCTCATGACGGAAGCGACTGGCGCAGAACGGAAGCCGAGTCCCTGGTGTACCGCGATTGGCGTCCAGACCGCTGATATCACTTCCTCTTCCAACAACTTCCGTTTCCGGCCCCGCTCTGCAAACGGAAGCTGTAATGCCAAAAGCGCCTCCCGCCCAAACAGAGGGCGCTGGGCCCCAACCCGGCCGCTGCGAGCAGCGGGCACCGGACCCCGCCTCTCCCACTGTGCCGCTGGATCTGCGGTGGCTGATGGGAGTTGTAGGCCGGGGCATACTACATCTCCCACAAGCCACTGCTTCATTTCATTTCAGGGGGGGAGGGATAGCTCAGTGGTTTGAGCATTGGCCTGCTAAACCCAGGGTTGTGAGTTCAATCCTTGAGGGGGCCATTTAGGGAACTGGGGTAAAAATCTGTCTGGGGATTGGTCCTGCTTTGAGCAGGGGGTTGGACTAGATGACCTCCAGAGGTCCCTTCCAATCCTGATATTCTATGATTCTATGATTCCCTCCGCCCCCTCCCCCCCAGCGGGGCTTAGCTGGGCACATGGCAATAGTGGGGGCTGTGGATGGGCGCCGAGGGTGGGGTCTTACGGGGGGGGTGTCCTGAGGAGGATTGAGGCTGAGGAGCAATGGGGGGCAAGTGGGAGATGGGGGATAAGCAGAGGGATTCCAGGCTTCCGGCGGTTTTGGGGTGTCGGGTTGTAGCTAGGCTCATCTGGGTTGAAGTGGGGACAGGTTGCTTTAGGACCCGCTCAGGGGGCATGGGAATGGGCAGGAGCAGGAGGGATGCAGGGGATAGGGGAGATTAGAAGATTTTGGATTAGGAGGATTGAAGTGCAGGGTAGGGTTACCATATTTCCACAAGCAAAAAAGAGGACAC
>NW_020681218.1:1221-3059 GCF_002925995.2 Terrapene triunguis
CCCCCCCCTCCTGGGACCCCACCCCCTATCTAAGCTGCCCTGCTTCTGGTCCCCTGACTGCCTCCTCCTGAGAACCCCCTACGACCCTACCTGTCCCCTGACTGCCCCGACCCTTATCCACACCCCCACCCCATATTCACACCCCAACCCCCAGACAGACCCGCGGGGACTCCCATGCCCTATCCAACTGCTCCCCGCCCCCTGACAGGACCCTCAGAACTCCTAACCCATCCAACCCCCTCTGCTACCTGCCTGCCTCGACCCTTCTCCACACCCCTGGCCCCCTGACAGCCCCCCCAGACCCATCTAAACCCCCTGCTCCCTGTCCCTGACTGTCCCAACCCCTCTCCACACCCCTGCCCCCCTGACAGCCCCCCCACAAACTGCCGACCCATCCAACCCCCCCTGCTCCCTGTCCCTGACTGTCCCAACCCCTCTCCACACCCCTGCCCCCCTGACAGCCCCCCCCCCAAACTCCCGACCCATCCAACCCCCCCTCCCTGTCCCCTGACCAGGGCCAGCTTTAAAGAGCCCAGGAATTGGGCTGCACTCCGGCCGGGGTTGCGGGGCTTGGGGCCGGGCCGGAGGTGCTCGGCCGGCGCTGCTGGGGCCCGAGCCAGGCCGGGCCGGGGGTGCTCGGCCGGCGCACTCAGCCAGAACCAGGGCTGGCGCTGCTGAGGCCCGAGCCGGAGCCCGGGCCAGGCCGGGGGTGCTCGGCCAGAACCAGGGCCGGCACCGCTGGGGCCCGAGCCGGGCCGGAGCCGCTGGAGCCAGGCCGGAGCCGCTGGGGCCCGAGCCGGGCCGGGCCAGGCATGCTCAGCCGGAACCAGGGTCGCCGCCCTGGGGCCAGAACCTGGGCCGGAGCCGCTGGGGCCACCGCTCGGCCCAGGCCAGAGGGAGCCGCTCGGCCAGGGCTGCGCCTCCCCAGAGCTCTCCTCCTCGTGCCCCCCCGCCCCAGCTTACCTGCTGCTGCCTCCCGCTTGCCCCTGCTTCTTTTCAGACTTCCCGCGAAGATCTGATTGGCGGGAAGCGGGGGAGGAGCAGGGGGGCGGAGCGTTCAGGGGAGTGGGAGGAGCAGGTGGGCGGAACGTTCAGGGGAGGGGAGGAGGGGGGAAGACAGCTGCGGGCCGGACAGCATGGTAAGGCTGCAGGAGATGGGGGGAGCTGGGAAGGGGCTTTGGGTGCCCAGCGGTGCTTGGCCGCCACTTTTCTGTCTGTAAATAGCCGACCGGGGGAAATCCCGGACATTTTTAGATTTTTAAAAATCCCCCCCCGGACGGCTATTTATAGACCGAAAAGCCGGACATGTCCAGGGAAATCCGGACATATGGTAGCCCTAGCAGGGAATGAGATGTTTATCTAGGTGAGTGGAGGAGGGTGAGTGCTGGGGGGGTAGGAGCAAGAGCTGAAGTGGTTTCAGAGGAGAAAACTGAGGCACATAAGCCAAGGAGGGAAAGCAAAGTTGATGGGGGGTGACTAAGGGTGCCCCACTGTAACCTACTTTCCCCAGTCAGGGGAGGGGTCACCCATCCCCCTCACTGTGAGGTTGGCTGCTCCCACTAGCATAGGGTTACCATATTTGATTTTTCAAAAAAGAGGACACTCCGGGGGGGAGTAGCCCCGCCCCCTAGCCACTCCCTCCCACTTCCTGCCCCCTGACTGCCCCCCACAGAACCCCCCAACCCATCCAACCCCCCTGCTCCTTTTCCCCTGATCGCCCCCTCCCGGGAATACCCCTGCCCCTAACCACCCCCCAGGATCCCACCCCTATCTAAGCCTCCCTTATCTTTATCCCCGACTGCCCCCCATGAGACCCCCCACCCTAACTGCCCCCCTAG
>NW_020681219.1:0-1101 GCF_002925995.2 Terrapene triunguis
CTTCTTGTAGTGTGGGGCCCAAAACTGGACACAGTACTCCAGATGAGGCCTCACCAATGTTGAATAGAGGGGAAGGATCACGTCCCTCGATCTGCTGGCAATGCCCCTACTTATACAGCCCAAAATGCCGTTAGCCTTCTTGGCAACAAGGGCACACTGTTGACTCATATCCAGCTTCTCATTCACTGTAACCCCTAGGTCCTTTTCTGCAGAACTGCTTCCTAGCCATTCGGTCCCTAGTCAGTAACAGTGCATGGGATTCTTCCATCCTAAGTGCAGGACTCTGCACTTGTCCTTGTTGAACCTCATCAGGTTTCTTTTGGCCCAATTCTCTAATTTGTCTAGGTCCCTTTGTATCCGATCCCTACCCTCCAGCGTATCTACCACTCCTCCCAGTTTAGTGTCATCTGCAAACTTGCTGAGTGCAGTCCACGCCATCCTCCAGATCATTAATGAAGATATTGAACAAAACCGGCCCCAGGACCGACCCCTGGGGAACTCCACTTGAAACCGTCTGCCAACTAGACATGGAGCCGTTGATCACTACCCGTTGAGCCCGACAATCTAGGCAGCTTTCTATCCACCTTATAGTCCATTCATCCAGCTCATACATCTTTAACTTGGTGGCAAGAATACTGTGGGAGACTGTATCAAAAGCTTTGCTAAAGTCAAGGAATAACACATCCACTGCTTTCCCTTCATCCTCAGAGTCCGTTATCTCATCATAGAAGGCAATTAGGTTAGTCAGGCATGACTTGCCCTTGGTGAATCCATGCTGACTGTTCCTGATCACTTTCCTCTCCTTTAAGTGTTTCATAATTAATTCCTTGAGGACCTGCTCCATGATTTTTCCAGGGACTGAGGTGAGGCTGACTGGCCTGTAGTTCCCCGGATCCTCCTTCTTCCCTTCTTTAAAGATGGGAATTACATTAGCCTTTTTCCAGTCATTCGGGACCTCCCCCGATCGCCATGAGTTTTCAAAGATAATGGCCAATGGCTCTGCAATCACATCCGCCAACCAGGGCCGGCTCTGGCTTTTTTGCCGCCCCAGGCAAAAAAGCCTCCGGCCGCCTGCGCGGGGGGGGGGGGGGGGGGGGGGGG
>NW_020681219.1:1201-2818 GCF_002925995.2 Terrapene triunguis
GGGGGAGGGCGGCCAGAGTGCCGGGGGGAGGGCGGCGAGCCCGGCCGTGGCCCCGCTCTCCCCGGCGGCTGGAGCGCCACGCCGCCCCCCTCCAGGTGCCGCCCCAAGCACAAGCTTGGTGGGCTGGTGCCTGGAACCGGCCGTGCCACCAACTCCTTTAGCACCCTAAATGCAGCGCATCCGGCCACATGGACTTGTGCTTGTCCAGTTTTTCTAAATAGTCCTGAACCACTTCTTTCTCCACAGAGGGCTGGTCAACTCCTCCCCATACTGTGCTGCCCAGTGCAGCAGTCTGGGAGCTGACCTTGTTCGTGAAGACAGAGGCAAAAAAATCATTGAGTACATTAGCTTTTTCCACATCCTCTGTCACTAGGTTGCCTCCCTCATTCAGTAAGGGGCCCACACTTTCCTTGACTTTCTTCTTGTTGCTAACATACCTGAAGAAACCCTTCTTGTTACTCTTAACATCTCTTGCTAGCTGCAACTCCAAGTGTGATTTGGCCTTCCTGATTTCACTCCTGCATGCCTGAGCAATATTTTTATACTCCTCCCTGGTCATTTGTCCAATCTTCCACTTCTTGTAAGCTTCTTTTTTGCGTTTAAGGTCAGCAAGGATTTCACTGTTAAGCCAAGCTGGTCACCTGCCATATTTACTATTCTTTCTACACATTGGGATGGTTTGTTCCTGCAACCTCAATAAGGATTCTTTAAAATACAGCCAGCTCTCCTGGACTCCTTTCCCCCTCATGTTGTTCTCCCAGGGGATCCTGCCCATCAGTTCCCTGAGGGAGTCAAAGTCTGCTTTTCTGAAGTCCAGGGTTCGTATTCTGCTGCTCTTCTTTCTTCCTTGTGTCAGGATCCTGAACTCGACCATCTCATGGTCACTGCCTCCCAGGTTCCCATCCACTTTTGCTTCCCCTACTAATTCTTCCCTGTTTGTGAGCAGCAGGTCTAGAAGAGCTCTGCCCCTAGTTGGTTCCTCCAGCACTTGCACCAGGAAATTGTCCCCTACACTTTCCAAAAACTTCCTGGATTGTCTGTGCACCGCTGTATTGCTCTCCCAGCAGATATCAGGGTGATTAAAGTCTCCCATGAGAACCAGGGCCTGCGATCTAGTAACTTTTGCTAGTTGCCGGAAGAAAGCCTCTTCCACCTCATCCCCCTGGTCTGGTGGTCTATAGCAGACTCCGACCACGACATCACCCTTGTTGCTCACACTTCTAAACTTAATCCAGAGACTCTCAAGTTTTTCTGCAGTTTCATTCCGGAGCTCTGAGCAGTCATACTCCTCTCTTACATACAATGCAACTCCCCCACCTTTTCTGCCCTGCCTGTCCTTCCTGAACAGTTTATATCCATCCATAACAGTACTGCAGTCATGTGAGTTATCTCACCAAGTCTCTGTTATTCCAATGACATCATAGTTCCTTGACTGTGCCAGGACTTCCAGTTCTCCCTGCTTGTTTCCCAGGCTTCTTGCATTTGTGTATAGGCACTTAAGATAACTCGCTGATTGTCCCGCTTTCTCAGTCTGAGACAGGAGTCCTCCCCACTTGCACTCTCCTGCTCATGTTTCCTCCCGGTATCCCATTTCCCCACTTACCGCAGGGCTTTGGT
>NW_020681220.1:0-662 GCF_002925995.2 Terrapene triunguis
GGGGGGATGGATGAGGATAGATACATGGATAGAGAGGTGTGGGGGGGATGGATGGATGGATGGGGATAGATACATGGATAGAGAGGTGGGGGGGGTGGATGGATAGATGGGAGGATGGATGGGGATAGATACATGGATAGAGAGGCATAGGGGGGATGGATGGATTGTTTGGGGGTTGGATGGATAAATGGATAGAGAAGTGCGTATGGGGATAGGTGAGATGGTCATGTACGTGGATGGATGGGTAGGAAGATGGATGGACGAAGGCGTATCATGCCTTCTTTTCCATCTCCTCTCTAAGACACACAGTTCCCAATTGGTCCCACCTCTCTCCAGACAGAACCCCACATGTGTCTTGGGTCGCCGGGGAGCGTGAGCGGAACTGTCCCCAGTTCAATGTCTTTCTCCTCCTGTCCCCAGACTCTCGTGCATGGGCTGAGGAGCAGGACGCTCCCATGACAGTGTCAGTGGGTGGCCGGCGTTCTCTGGCGGCCCTTGTACTCAGCACCCCCTTGCTTGTTCCTCAGGTCATGGGCCCAGATGTCAGCCCGAGGACAACAGAGCTGCTGAGATGGCGCCACCAATCGGGGAAGTTCCCGGAAATGCCCAAGAGGGAGGCCTGACCTCCGTGTCATTGACTGGCCCCAAGACGGAGGAGGAGG
>NW_020681220.1:762-2915 GCF_002925995.2 Terrapene triunguis
TATGGACATTCCCGGGAAGGGCCAATGGGGACGTTCAGCCTCCGTCTCACCGACTGTCCCTAAGGTCGAAGAGGAGGAGGAGACTGCCAAGATGGAGCCTCTCAACGGGGATGTTGCTGTGAAGGCACGAGGGGGATGTTCACCGTGGATGACTATGGCCAAGATGATGCCTCCAAACATGGATGTTCCTGGTGTGGGCCAGCCGGAACGTGTAGCCTCAGATTCATTGTCTGTCCCTAAGACAGAGGAGGAGGCCGAAGACACCAGGATGCTGCCACCCAAAGGGTCTGTTTACACAAAGGCCCAAGAGGGACAGGCAACATGGATGACCATGGCCAAGATGGAGCCTCTCAACGGGGATGTTGACGTGAAAGCCCGAGGGGAACCCTTGACCCTGATGCCTTTCCCTATCTCCAAGGCTGAGGAGGATGAAGCCACCAAGCCGGTAACTCCCCCTGCTCCTGCTTGCCGGGAGCGCCCGTACCGCTGCGGAGAATGCGGCAAAGCCTTCTCCCGCAGCTCGTCCTGCGTCAAGCACCAACGCACCCACACGGGCGAGCGCCCCTATGGGTGCCCGGATTGTGGCAAGTCCTTCGGCCAGAGCTCCACCCTCAACCGGCACCGCCAGGCCCACCTGGCCGACAGGCCGCACCGCTGCGCTGACTGCGGCAAGGCCTACGGGACCGCCTCGGCCCTGGCCCAGCACGGCAAGAGTCACCTGGCCGAGAAGCCCCACCGGTGCCCGCAGTGCGGCAAAGGGTTCAGCGAGCGGTCGAACCTGGCGAAGCACCAGCTGACCCACACAGGCGAGCGGCCCCACCGGTGCGCCCAATGCGGCCGCGGCTTCAGCCAGAAGGCCAATCTCCGGCGTCACCAGGAGACTCACCGTGGCGCTGAGCCGCACCGGTGCGCCGATTGCGGGCGGGCCTTTCGCCACGGCCGGCGGCTGGCTCAGCACCGCCGGGCCTGCCACGCGCCTGGCGAGCCCCACTCCTGTGCCGACTGCGGCCAAACCTTCGCCGCCCGTTCCCAGCTGGCCCGGCACCGGCGCGGGCACACGGACGAGCGCCCCTACTGCTGCGGCGTCTGCGGCAAGGCCTACGGCGTCAGCTCCCACCTGCTGGTGCACCTGCGCGGGCACACGGAGGAGCGGCCGTACCGCTGCGCCGAGTGCGGGGCTGGCTTCGCCGAGGCCGCCAAGCTGGCCCAGCACCGGCGCAGCCACACCGAGGAGAGGCCCCACCAGTGCGCGCAGTGCGGGCGGCGCTTCGGCCTGCGCTCCAACCTGACGCGGCACCAGCGGACCCATTCCGGCGAGAAGCCGCACCGCTGCGGCCAGTGCGGCAGGGCCTTCAGCCGCGGCTCCAACCTGGCCCAGCACCAGCGGACTCACCGCGGCGAGAAGCCGTACCGGTGCGGCCAGTGCGGCAAGGCCTTTGCCGTCAGCACCCACCTCCTCATCCACCAGCGCTCCCACACCGGGGAGAGGCCCTTCCCCTGCCCTCACTGCGGCAAAGGCTTCACCGTCAGCTCCAACCTCCGGCAGCACCTGCGGATCCACACCGGGGAGCGCCCGTACCCCTGCGCCCAGTGCGGGAAGAGCTTCCGGGCTCGGACTCACCTCCGGGCCCACCAGAAACTCCACGCATGAGCGGGCGGGGCGGGGCCGCGGGGGAGACGGCGGGTCTGTGGCTGGCCACGGCTATAGAGGGGGATGGCAGGGGGAGGTGGAGCTAGTTATGGGGTTAGTTGTAGCTTAGGAAGCATGGCTCTGTAGGGCCATGGGGAAGTATTGGGCGAGGGGTTATGGGTTTTCAGAGCCATGGTGGACCATGGAGGTTTCATGGATCTTTAGGCTCAGAAGGGACGATGAGGGGGGGTAGGTGGTAGCTTTGGTGGGGTTCATAGATGGAGTCTAACCTTGACGCAGCTGAGTATGAGCCACAGAGGCTCTCAGGGCACCGATGGCAGATGACATGGGAAGAAGGGACCATCGTGATCTGACTTACAGAGCAGAGAACCTCGCCCCGTGATTCCCGCATCCAGCCCATGGCTGGTGGTCGAGCTTGAGCGAGACGCCGGGTTGTCGTTTAAGGACTCTGAGCGGCAGAGGATCCACCAGCACCCGTGGCAAGCGGCTCCATCGGTTAATT
>NW_020681221.1:0-1989 GCF_002925995.2 Terrapene triunguis
CTAAGGTCTGAGCGAGTCAGTAAGCTGCGCCAGCGCGCTTTTAAACGCCCAAATGCACATTCCACCACCATTCGGCACTTGCTCAGCCTGTAGTTGAACAGGTCCTGACTACTGTCCAGGCTGCCTGTGTACGGCTTCATGAGCCATGGCATTAAGGGGTAGGCTGGGTCCCCAAGGATAACGATAGGCATTTCAACATCCCCAATGGTTATTTTCTGGTCCGGGAAGAAAGTCCCTTCCTCCAGCTTTCGAAACAGAAGAGACTGCCTGAAGACACGAGCATCATGTACCCTTCCCGGCCAGCCCACGTTGATGTCGGTGAAACGTCCCTTGTGATCCACCAGGGCTTGCAGCAGCAAGGTACAGGGAATTAAAATCAACAAAGATGGCTGTGCATCAGGGAGAAACACAAACAACTGTCACACAGAATGCCCCCCCCCAAAGATTGAACTCAAAAGCCTGGGTTTAGCAGGCCGTTGATTTGACGGAGGGAGGGGGAAGCAAATGAATAGAGAACAAATCTATTTTTTACATCTTAAGACGACGGTGCAGCATGACTGATAGCCCTCGGCATCTTCTGGGTGCTTGGCAGCAAATACTGGGCGCTTGGCAGTTAGTGTACTAAGACTGATAGCCACTGCAGTATGACGACGATGGATACCAGTCGTAATATACTATCTACTGCCAAAAGGCAAGGGGCTGCTGCCCCACGTCTGCCAGCACCCAGATGACATATGGTGATGGTGAGCTGAGCTGAGCGGGCTCCATGCTTGCCGTGGTATGTTGTCTGCACAGGTAACCCAGGTAAAAAGGCACGAATCTATTGTCTGCCGTTGCTCTGACGGAGGTGGAGGGGCCTGATGACATGTACCCAGAACCCCCCGTGACACTGTTTTGCATCATTCGGGCATTGGGATCTCAAGCCAGAATTCCAATGGGGGGCGGAGACTGCGGGAACTGTGGGATAGCTACCCATAGTGCAATGCTCCGGAAGTCGACGCTAGCCTCGGTACTGTGGACGCGGTCTGCCGAATAGAGCACTTAGAGCATTTTATGTGGGGACACACACAATCGGCTGTATACAACCGATTTCTATAAAACCGGCTTCTATTAATTCGACCTAATTTCGTAGTGTAGACATACCCTAGGAAAAGTGATGGAGCTTAGGTCAGGTCAAGGGGAAAGCTAATGCCAACCACTGCACCTGGGCTGCATCTGCACTACAACTATAATTGTCTTTTTACACCAAGATCACTAACTTGAGCAGCCAACGCCATGTACAGTCCCAGTGGATGTAAGGCACAGGTGGTTTTTTCAATCAGTGTAGCTTGTTGGGCTCAAACCTCTCCCACCTGGAGCGGATGAACAGTGCCAAGGGACACACTCAAAAGGAAAGGAGTTGATAGAAAAGATCACAGGACTGACCCCAAAGAAGGGTGAGCTGCAAAGGCAGAAGCAGGCAACTCATCTGGTGGAGCTGAGAGGCGACAGTGAAGATGGTGCAAAAATCACTATGTGGGAATTAGCAAATGTGATTTTTTTAAAAAAAATTTTTGGCCAGCCCTAGTCAAGGGATTTATTACAGTTCTCTCTCATGTGAATTTTCTGATGTCTAATAAGGCTTGAGCTATCACTGAAGCTTTTCCTGCACTCAAAGCATGTGTAGGGTTTCTCTCCTGTGTGGATTGTCCTATGTGCGATAAGGTTTGAGCTCCGATTGAAGCTTTTCCCACACTCAGAGCAGCTCTCCTGTGTGGATTCTCTGATGTCTGATAAGGCGTGAGCTCCACTTGAAGCTTTTCCCGCATTCAGAGCATGTGGCCTGCATGGGCTCCCTGGGCGGCCCGCGGGGGGTGAGTGGGCAAGCAGTGGGGTGGAGCAAGCCAACGGCTGGCTGGCTGGCTGGCCGGGTGGTGAAGAGGCCAGTGGCGGGGGGGCAGGTGAGCCGGCGGGGGGGGGGGGGGGGGGGGGGGGGGGGGGGGGGGGGGG
>NW_020681221.1:2089-2184 GCF_002925995.2 Terrapene triunguis
TTCGGCCCTCAGCTGTTTTCTTTGGAGTAATACGGCACTCGCCGCTTTACGAGTTGTGCAGGCCTGATGTATTTGGCATCTCCCCTTTGTGGATT
>NW_020681222.1:0-2879 GCF_002925995.2 Terrapene triunguis
ACCCACCAAGATAGAGGAGGAACTTTGTCACAATACCTATTATACTAGGAGTGGTATATTATATACAGATGAGAACATTGGAGATTAATTGATATTTGGTGCTGTTCTGTACATAAGGATGTACACAATTACTTGACAGGATTCACTAACTCATTACATAAAACAATGTATGCACTTGTTTATAATGCTAGCTTTTAAAGCTCTTCTTTCTTTATCAATGAGAAATCCCATCCCTTAGCACACGGAAGTTATATTCAGCAAATGATGTCATTATCTGACAAACAACAATTGACAAAGCTGAAGTTTTCTTGGAGATCTGGCATACTTCAAGTGGATGATATTAGTGTAAAGCAGTGTTTCCTAAACTTGGGATGCCGCTTGTGTAGGGAAAGCCCCTGGCGGGCCGGGCCGGTTTGTTTACCTGCCCCGTCTGCAGGTTCAGCTGATCGCAGCTCCCACTGGCCGCGGTTCGCTGCTCCAGGCCAATGGGAGGTGCTGGAAGCGGTGGCCAGTACGTCCCTCGGCCCGCGCCGCTTCCAGCAGCCCCCATGGGCCTGGAGCAGCGAACTGTGGCCAGCGGGAGCCGCGATCAGCCAGACCTGCAGACGCGGCAGGTAAACAAACCAGCCCGGCCCACCAGGAGCTTTCCGAACACAAGCGGCGACCCAAGTTTGGGAAACACTGGTGTAAAGAATGATAATTAAAGAGAGAACATTCCTGCAGGATTTGTGTGCCAGGAAAGGGAACTCAGTATCTGTTGTCAAGAAGCTGTCCTACCTGCCTTAATTATGATTAACAACATACATGTATACCTGAGAAGATTTTTTCTCATTGACTTTTGTAGAATGTCCACGTCGTTACTCATATTATCTCAGTAGCATCTGCTATACTGTAGTTTTTATGATAAGATCTGGTCTCTGGTGCATCATAGATCTATGCAGAAAAAGTATTTGCAGAGCATGCATCCATTGCCAGTTTCAAACACCTTTCTCAGCAGATTTCTACCTTAGATAGCACCAAACTGTATTTATTTCTGTAGCTTTGGGCAGTTGTGTGGTCTAATCCTACACAAGAAATAAAAATTGCTTTGAATAGCAGAGTAATGCTGTTGCATTTCATGATCAAGATATTTGCAGCTGTTTAGCTAAAGGCGCTAAAGCTGATCTGAATCACGTGTAATCTGTATTGGTGAAATATTCATACTCTCAATGGGATCCAGTAAATGTTGGTCGGAAAGCCTGTTATTCAGCTCTTTCTTCCATCTCTTTTCTTGAGGCTAGAGTATCAATACCACTTATTGTGTGTGGGGTTGTTATAAAGGGAAATATCAAGGAAGGCCTGTATTTTATCATTTACAATGAAGTTAATATGTGTTAAAAGCAAGTGCAATTAACATTAGTGGGCCTTCCTGTGGGAGCAGGGGTCTATGTGCACACAGTAAATTGCAGGACCTAGGTGTGGAGATTTGTCATGATGAATTAATTACTGGTACTTGGCTGCCCAGGCATGAATGCAGTAATTCCAGGTGCAGTTGCATCACAGCAATGTAATCAGTAGATTATTGCTGTAGCAAAAAAATATAAATGGATACAAATATAATTGACTCGTCCTTACTGTTGTTTGTATATTCTAGTAGAGACCATGCTTTTAGAAATGAAGATACAATAGAGGAATTTCATCCCAAGCAGTATTTGCATTTTATGTGCCACCCTGCCTCTGTCACACATGCATTTGACCTAACTGTGTTGTGCAGGTAGAGTTAAAGGCAGATAATGGAATGTGAAGTCATAGTCCTCCAAAGTCAACAGTGGAGGGCTCTATCTATTTCTTGTGAATTACAGAGACAAGGTGGTGAGGAAATATCTTTTACTGGACCAACTTCTGTTGGTGCAAGCAACAAGCTTTCAAGTTTACGCCGAACTCTTCTGTGAATTAGACGTTTAAGCTCTAATTGGGCACTGTAAAATCTGACAGTGAGGGAATATAACAATCACTCATTGGGAATTGTGGAAGCAATTAATCTTTCCAGTGGGCAAACCATTGACCAGATCATTTACTCATAGCTGAGTGGTATTGATACAAAAGGACAATTGCTTTAGTGCAGGGGTGGGCAAACTTTTTGGCCCGAAGGCCACAGCGGGGAATAGAAATTGTATGGCAGGCCATGGATGCTCACAAAATTGTGGTTGGGGTGCGGGCTGGGGATGATGAGTTTGGGGTGTAGGAGGGTGCTCTGGGCTGTGACCAGGGGGATCAGGGCTGGGGCAGGGTTGTGGGAAGGGATGCAGGTTCTGGCTGGGGGTGCAGGCTCTGGAGTGGGGATGAGAGATTTGGGGTGCAGGAGGGTGCTCTGGGCTGGGATCCAGGGTTTGGAGAGTGGGAGGGGGATCAGGGCTGGGGCAGGGGTGTGTGGGGCATGGGGAGAGGCTCAGGAGGTGCAGGCTCTGAGCGGCGCTTACTTCAAATGGCTTCCGGAAGTAGCGGCATGTCCCTTCTCCGGCTCCTATGTGGAGGCGCGGCCAGGTGGTTCTGCACGCTGCCCCATCCACAGGCACAGCCCCTGCAGCTCCCATTGGCGCATGTAGAAGCTGGAGCGGGGCCATGCCGTGGCTTCCGGGAGCCGCGTGGTGCGGCCCCCGACCCAGTGCCCTGGCCGGAGCAGGGCCGAGCCATGTGGTGCAGCTTGTGGGCCGGCTTAAAACCGCTCACGGACTGGAGCGGGGCAGAGCTGCATGGTGCAGCTTGTGGGCGGGCTTAAAGCAGCTCGCAGGCCAGATCCAGCCCACGGGCCGTAGTTTGCCCACCCCTGCTTTAGTGTATTTACAAATGCCTAGTAAAGTGTAAAAGCAGCATGTCTGGCAATTGGACATCTTGCTTGC
>NW_020681223.1:0-3020 GCF_002925995.2 Terrapene triunguis
CTACACTAGAAAGGATTACCAGTATAGATAAACTATACAGATTTTAAATATGTCCATTGCCAGCATAGTTTATACCAGTTCTGGGAACAAAATAAGCTACACAGGCAAAAGTACTTGGCCAGTGCAACTAGGGTTTTCACCAGCATAGATGAATTAGTTAGGAATGTAATTGTTTTCATACTCCTAACTGACATAGCTATGTCAAAACTTTGATGTACAAACCAGGCCCAGGGCTCCCACTGTCGTTGGTTACTGTGATTAAATATTTAAGAGTCTCCCTAGTGTAGGCAAGAGCTTAGAAGAAGATTTTACATGAACAGCATTTAAACACTGTTCCTTACTACTCACTTTCCAGAGCAGAAGAGGATACACAATAGCTATTCTTGACAAGTCAGAAGAAGTTTATAAAGTGTCACAAAACAGTACAGAAGCCGGGGGAAGGGATTTTTTTAAATGGTGATTTAAAAATCTAAAATTATAATTTGATGCCTGGACGCTTTTCTATAGGCAACGCAAAGCCCTACATATATAAATACTGCATTTTAATCTTTAATCTCTTTTGAAGTATCACATTTGTAAATGCTACACAACTACCTTAAGAAATAACTACACCTCTACCCCGATATAACGCTGTCCTTGGGAGCCAAAAAAATCTTACTGTGTTATAGGTGAAACCGCGTTATATCGAACTTGCTTTGATCCGCCGGAGTGCGCAGGCCCGCCCCCCCCTCCCCCGGAGCTCTGCTTTACCGCGCTATATCCGAATGCGTGTTATATCGGGTCGCGTTATATTGGGGTAGAGGTGTATTAAAAATTTCCATTTTATTCCATAATGGAAAGCTGTACTCTAACTTGATTTCAGAAGATTCAGTATTTATTATTGATTTCTTAATTTCATATTTTCTGCAAATGAAGCTTTGAATCACTTGAAAATAATGCCAAATACAATGGATAGGTACAAATAAACCCCTTCTAACACATTGATGTTGGCAAGTAACCTCTAATTTTTTCTGTGAAGTAAAATTAGCAAACTGTTTTTGTCTAGATTCTTTTAACTGACAGAAAAAGCAGCAATGCAAATACAGTTGCTCACAAACTGAGCCTGATGTATAAAATGCATTTTTGTCTAATGCAGTGGTTTTCAAACTTTTTTTCTGGCAACCCAGTTGAAGAAAATTGTCGATGCCCGTGACCCAACGGAGTTGGGGATGAGGGGTTTGGGGTGTGGGAGAGGGCTCAGGACTGGGGCAGATAGTTGGGGTGTGGGGGGGGAGGGCTGCAGGATGGGGCCAGGAATGAGGGATTCAGGGTGTGGGAGGGGACTCTGGGCTGGGGCAGGGGTGCGGAAGGGGATCGGGGTCTGGGAGAGGGTCAGTACTCTGGGCTGAGGGTGCAGACTCTGGGGTGGGGCCAGGGATGAGGGGTTTGGAGTGCAGATGGGAGCTCCAGGTTTGGGGCAGGGTCAGGGCTGGGAGTGCAGGCTCTGGGCTGGGGCCAGGGAAGAAGGGGTTGGGATGCAAGAAGGGCCTCTGGGTTTGGGGTAGGCTCAGGGCTGGGCAGGGGATTGGGACGCGGGGTTGGGGTGCAGGGTTACCTCTGGCAGCTCCCAGTCAGCAGCGCAGACGCAGGCTTCCCGCCTGTCCAGTCACCGTGGACCGTGCTGCACCCTGGAAGTGGCCAGCAGCAGGTCCGGCTCCTAGGCGGAGGCGCGCAAGCAGCTCCACGCCTCTCCCCGCAGGCACCAACCCCCCCTCCCAACTCCCATTGGCCAGGAACCAGCCAATGGGAGTGCAGAGCCAGTGCTTGGGCAGCACGCAGAGCACCGTGGGTCCCCTGGCTATGAGCCGGACCTGCTGCTGGCCGCTCCCAGGGCACAACGTGGTGTCATAACAGGTAGGACTACTAGTTTTTACTGGCCGGCCGCCAGAGTCCCTGGGTGCTGAGCAAGGCAACCCAGTGCCTTGCATTCCGTGACACGTACTGGGTCATGACCTAAACATTGAAGGACCACTAGACCAGTGGTTCAAGTACAGGACTAGAAACACGAGCTCACAAGTTTAGCTGTGACTGCTATTTACTCATGCAATCTTGGTCTAGACCTTAATTTTGTGTCCGCTTCAAAGTCCAAGTTATGAAATAATACTTTCCTAGGTTCAATGACTGCTGTAAGGATTAGGGGTTGTAACGTTTTATCTTCAAATACTTTCTGGTTTTGTTTGTTTTGAATTAAAGCCCTACAATTTAGTGCAGAAATAGTATATCATTTATCTTATGTTTACTACAAACAACAGAAAGACAATCAAGTCCGTATTTTGATTGCAATGTCTGCAAAGAAGCAAATGGAGAGAGTCAACTGCCAATTCCTTCTTCTACCTAAAAGCCTTCAAAGCTTTGTAAATGCTTTTGGAAGCTTCTTCCTGATTGTCTTGCCAAAATGCATGCTGGCAAATCAGCTAGACATGTTACAGTTTCCTCTGTGTGAAACAGGCTTTTAGGAGTCGTATGTCCTCCACTTCACATACTTAAGCCATTCTAAAAGCCATTTTGAACCTCTCTACTACTCAAAAAGTAGCTGCTGTATGTTACAAAGACACAGTTCATAATTAATTTAAGAGATTCTATAGTGGTATCCTTAAGCTTTAAGAGAACAAATTCATCTATTTCTTAACGTGTAATGCAGATTTAGGACAACTTATCTGAATTAAAAACACAGCATTAATAGCTATATAACATCATTAGATTTTGAAGTACATCAGTAACACTATATACACAAATGTAAAGAAATCAATTAGTATGAGAGGGGGAAATAGTTGTAAGACTGAGGCTGAACTTCTCAACACAATAATAAAGGACTCTCTTGGCAGCCAACCAATTTCCAAAGACAAGCTACAGGAGGAATTTACTAAGTATGAGAGAAAGCTGCAGCTATGGAAAGATGTTAAGTAGAGTTATTCATCTTCATCTTCAAAGATTTAATTCCTAGAAAGTTATATATCAGTAAAAAAAAAAAAAAAAAAAAA
>NW_020681224.1:0-7939 GCF_002925995.2 Terrapene triunguis
GGGTGGCGTAAATCCGGGGAGAAAAAGGCCCTTCCCCTTGAAATATACTCCCTGGACAAGAGATTTCCTTTTCAGTTCCCTTTCCATCCCCCAAATCACTCCGCACGATAGTATTGCTGGCACCAAGCATTCAAAAACAATGGGCCTCCGAACCCCGCAAAGTCATGAGAGTAAAACAAAACGTGCTGAGTTAGTTTTATTTGCCTGCTGGTTTTTAACTCGTTAAGAGTCATCTTTTCAAGTTTGCTCCACAACTACAAGGGCTAGAAACTTTGGTTAAAAAAAGAAGAAGAAAAAATAAAAATTGACATTTTCATGTAATCATCAGGACCTGGGACTTTCAGAAAGACACCAAATAATTCGAATATTCATGATCCATAGAGTAAAAAATTCGGAACTATTTTAATTGAATACATTGAGATAATGATTTTATTAGAGGAGTTATTTATTATTTGCATTCCCCTGGTGCTTCAGGACACTAATCATAGACCAGGACTCCATTGTGCGAGGAGCGGTAGAAACAGAACAAAAAGCTGGTTCCTGCCACAAGGGGTTTATAATCTTTATAAGTGAAGAGACAACAGATATGGGGACAGACAGGGGAGTACAAGTAAACAATGAGACAATATTTGTCAGCATGACAGGCGGTGGTATCTGCACATTAGCAGCCTAAACATTGTCAAGTTTTTGCAGGCATCATGGGATACACCATCTGCTCACAGACACTCACAAACGGAAGAGGTTAAAATCCCTTTCAGAAATTACTTGTTGCAAATTATTTGCTCAGCTCTACTTGTCCCGCATCCTAGTCAAGTGCTACACTGGAAAGCAGCTCCACATAAACTTGGTCTTCCATTGTGGCTCCATGCTGTGCCCTCCTTATTTTATAAAATTGATGCTAATAATCACAATTAAACAATACTAAATGTGAGTGTGTGGAATATAAGTTCCCACTGGACCCACTTTTGCAGCGTGGCACTTCACCAGCAGAGTAAGGTACTACCGAACATAAGTATGGACGGCAGAATCAGACCCTATGAGATTTGTGCTTCAGTCAAAACCTGCATATGCTCGGTGATGCTGTGGGATATTGTCACTCTTACAAATACATCTGACACATGCATCTGACGAAGTGGGTATTCACCCACGAAAGCTTATGCTCCAAAACGCCTGTTAGTCTATAAGGTGCCACAGGACTCTTTGTCGCTTCTTACAAATAAGTACATGCCGTCAAATAAGGATGTATAGCTCTAGTAATATGATCATTTTGTATTCTCCAACATGAGGAGGAAGAGGGAGATGTGAAGCTGTGGCCAAAACAGTATTGGGTTTTTTTCTGCCCTTTCTACTGAACATTAAATTAGAAAATTTTATTTCAGCAGCAGCCTTTATCTTTGCCTTTTTGCCTGCTGTAAAGCGGCGAGCTGCAATAATACATCAGGAAGTTGAAAGGAAAGGGGACAAGGCCACATGATTACTGTAATTGTCTCCGCTCTGTGACAGCAGGGGGAGAGTTATTATGACAGAGCTATTCAGCGCCAGAGACACTGACTATCCATTTCTGTTTTGGTGTCCTCCCACCTATTAAAGAAAAAATCCAGTTTATCACATACAATTTAAAAATCAGTTATAAAAATCAAATCTATGATATTTTCTTACCAACTTTATATCATCAATGTTGTAAACAGGAAACAGAATCAAACTCTAACTCCTATTCACACCAGACATGTCTTTTTCTAAAGTTTTAGGATCCAAATTTTGCCCTGACCACCTTGAACTGCAACTGCAGTTCTTGTGGTTACAACTGTTCGTGCGTAAAACCCCCAGCGTTTGTGTGCCAAATGCAGGATTCTTTACATGCAAAGCTGGATACTGCATGCGTAGATGGAGAGGGATGTGCCCCTAAATATTCTTGGTGCAGACAACGAAGATTGCTGGAAATTTGGCCCTTAATTATTTCAGTTCAAAAACAGTCCCAGCCCCTGGACAGGAAATAAAGGGCCATCCTACAACAGAGAGAAGAGCTCTATTGCTGTGTACTAGATTAGCCAGAACACAAGTGGGAGTAAAGGAGGGGGTAGGATGGTGTCCGGACAAGAGTAGCTCTTTGTGGGTTGGGGAGAGGGATGATTTGGTCTCTGGATGTGGTGGAAAAGACTGAGTGGACCTTCGCTCTCCCCCGCCCCCATCCTGTGGGTCTCACCCCATGCTCTCCTGGTATGTGGGGAGAACTAGACACCATCAGCTTGCCCAAAGAATCTCTGCTACTGCAGAGGCTGATTTTTCATGCTGTCTCCTGTATACTTTGTTTTCATGATGGTGCTGTGGAAAGACGCAGCGCCTCGCCCCCCACCAAGCTGAGGCTGCTTGACTTCATGCTGTGCAGCATCAGTGAATGAAAACACCATCGCCGCATGGTGCTGTGCAATCAGACGAGGGGAGGCAGGAGACCACCTCGGCCGAGGGGGAGATACAATAGCTGCTGCTTTAGTTAAAGTCAAACAGCAAGGTGTATTCCTTTGCCAGACCTGGGGGAACTTTATTCTTGTGAGTGTCTAGATCCTTCTCATTCCTTCTACCGCCAGTGGGTCATGCCCCAGCATGAGGCAGGCATGGAACAAATCTTTATTAGTTGCATCACAAACTAGTGACCCCAGCAGCAACACAGCTGTGCCAGGAACTATTGCTTAACCCTAGCAGGCATTCATGGGCTTCCCTGCTTTAAGAAGCCATGACTAAGTTTTATTAAAGCCTGCGTGGGTAGTTAAAATGCTAGAGTGGGAGTCAGGAACTCTGAGTTCTATACCTGGCTTTGTCACTCACCCATTGTATAACCTTGGCACAGTCACTTCACCCATCTGCATCTCAGTCCTCCCATCCTTAACAAAGGGTGATGGTATTTACCTACGTGACAAGGGTGTTGTGACCATTCATATTTGCACAAGTGCTTTGAGATCCTCATGTGGAGGGAGCTATAGAAATGCGGGAGAGTGTATGTATGACGTCTGTAAATGCTGCTTTGCTGCATGTAGTTAGTCCAATGAATCAATACAGTGCCCACGAACACGTCATCAGGTACATTCACTTCTCGCTTTTGGGCCAGTTGGGCTACTACAGTAACTGGAGGCTAGATGTATGATAGGGATTGGCAACCTTTGGCACGCGGCCTATCAGGGAAATCCGCTGGCGGGCCAGGATGGTTTGTTTACCTGCAGCATCCGCAGGTTCAACTGATCGCAGCTCCCACTGGCCACGGTTCGCTGTTCCAGGCCAATGGGGGCTGTGGGGAAGTGGCGGCCAGCACGTCCTTCAGCCTGCGCCGCTTCCCGCAGCCCCCATTGGCCTGGAGCGGCAAACCGCAGCCAGTGGGAGCTGCAATCGGCCGAACCAGCAAATGCTGCAGGTAAACAAACCGTCCTGGCCCGCCAGTGGCTTTCTCTGACAGGCCAAGTGCCAAAGGTTGCCGATCCCTAATATATGATATCAAAGTCCTCCATCAGTGGCAGTGTAACAAGAAGCCTCAATCTCAGACATTATCAGCTGCTGTGGATGTAGAAAAGGGAGGTACCTATGTCTGTTGGACGGGGCAGTTTCCCAAGGTGTTGTGTCCGCTGCAATTTTTACTCTCCACTGTGAGCCAGCAGCAATCTGCAGAGACCAGAAGAAGAAAAGTGGCTGTATGCTGCCATGTAAAGACTTGGATTCCCCTGATGGTGCACAGTCTGTTTTTCCTTTTAACCACACAGTGTGGCTGTTCTGCCTTCCTTGCTTTCCTCCAGGTTCTAGACTCCTGATCCAGCAGAACGGGGAATCTGAAGAAGGGAGTTAGTGGAGCGATAGCTCTGGCTCTGTGCTATCATGGAGCTGTTATTTGTCAGGCCCATGCATGGGTTTAAGATGCATGGAAATTCCACACCGTGTCCTCAGAAAACCCAGGGGTACCATCCAGACTTGACTGAGGGCAGTGATGGGTTCAGAGAAAAGTCCCATGCAGAACTCAGATTTGACTGAGAATAGCAGTGGGTCTGGAGAGCAGTACTAACTAGACCTGTTGGGTCACAGCGCTGACTTCTGGGAGTTCCTTCCAGATGTGTCTGTAAAACAGATGTGAAAGCAATCTTTTTATAATGCTGTCATTACCACTCAGGCCTTGCCCTGATAATTCCCGCTGTCCCCCATTGGGTTAACTTCAAACAAACAAGCACAAATACTGTGGTGTTGTAAGATGTGTGCTTAGCTTAACCCCTCTGCTGCATGTTGTTTTATTGGGGGTTGGACTAGATGACCTCCTGAGGTCCCTTCCAACCCGGATATTCTAAGATTCTATGGTCTCCTTCTGCCTTCTTTGTCTGATGCCTGATGCCATTAACGGACTAGAAGCTTTGGGGGCAGGAAACCTGTCTATTTAACAGTCTGCAAGGCACCAAGCACACCGGAACAACTATGCAAAATAATAGATAACAATGAATGACTTTCCAGGGCAGAGTGACTTGCCCTGTTGTGCCGCTGTAATAATAATAATGTATATATAGGCATGGCAGAATTCAATTTTTATTTTTTTATAATTTAAACAGATATCAATGTTTATTTTTAAGCTTTTTTCTAGTTTTATCAAGGTACATGTTCTCAGTTGTGTAAAAGTATGGGTTTTAAGGATTTAAAAAAAATGTTTTTATCACTTTAAATTTTCAGTTGCTGGAAATTATGAAAGGGTGTGTCAGACAGTAGTTATTTAATGATAGTAGGTGTTGAGATTCCAAAAGTTTAAGCTTTATAACTTTAAAACACAAACTGTCAACATCACATGTTAAAATATACAAAGTAAATATCCTTAAAGTAAACTTTACTAAGTTCTCAAGCAGCATTTTTCTTACTTCGTCTATCTGTAAATTTCTATCATCAATAGAAATATTTTTGTCAGTTTATGTGTATATGGTGAAACTGATGTTTACCAACATTTATCAATAAAAATCTCTTTCCAAGCCTATGTGTATAGCACCAGGGATAATGCAGCATATCTTGGAGTGGAACAAGTTAGAGTATTTATCCCCTATTACTTTTTCCACATACAAAACAACATCCTAATTGGGGAATATTCATTTTTTATTATTATCCATTTGTATTGTGGTAGCATTTAAAGGTCCCAATCAGTAACTAGGCCCTGTTTAGAGGAAGGATGGTCCAATGGTTAGAGCACCGGGACTTGGAGACCTGTGTTCAATTCCCTGCTTTGCCACTGACTTCCTGCATGTCCCTGGGTAAATCACTCAGTCTCTCTGTGCTCCAGTTGCCTACTAAATATAAATGCATTAAAGACCATGACATGCTCAAATACTATGGTAACGGGGGGCATATAAGTAACATAGATAGATTAAGCTAGATGCTCTACAATATTACAGTTCTAATTTTCAAGACGGGTATTTTAAAGACATTGGGCTGAATTCATCAGACACCAGGGATAGATGTGTGTGAGTAACGAAGGAGCAGAAGGAACCAGGAATATGTAAGAAACACAGCAAATGCATACCTTGAGCGGTGAATTCCAGAAAAGAAAACCTCTCTCCCCTCACATCTACTATTGCACCTCTGGTGATGTTGATCTTGCCAAGGACAAGCCCATCTAGCCTGTTGAGAGAGGGTGCAGGATACCAGCTTGGAAGTGTTAGGCTCTGTTTAATCTGGTATATTATAGCATGCTCAGCTGGCTGTCACTTGGATTTGTGTTTCGCCTCCATGCCAGGCACCAGGAGTCCCTGATACATGGCTGGCTTTGAACTGATTGATTTCTGAATGAAAGTTGAATCATCTGCCCAGAATGCTTTTTAAAAAAATGGATAAATGGCTTACTAATGCAAGTTCAGGCCCTGATCTCCCAGCCGGCCAGCAGGTGGCTTTGTCCCTGTTTATGTGTCATTATGAGATGTCTCAGATGATATATATACACATTAGCATTACAGCAGGGAACTAGCCAAATCCAAAGAATGCTGGTTAACTTACCTACTACAGCCCCTGACAATACAGTTCGGGATTCCTATAGCTCTCCCATGCCCAGGACAGCTAGGGCACAGAGGTAAAAAAATATTAATAATCATCTCTAAGTATAAAGCAGAGTTCCGTGTTTGACTTGGAATGTGCTGTTAAAGGTTGTGTTCCCTGGGGAGCCCAATCTGTCACAGCCGGGAGCAGTCTACATGAATCACAGACTATTGCATGCACAGAGAGCTCGCCAGACGACTTACCTCCCTCAAGCCACAGCAAAGCAGTGTGGGGCCCGAGCAATGAGCCTCCTTAGCATGACACCTCCTGGCCTCTGCCCAGCCTGTACCCAACCATATCCTTTCTATGGGTAACTGCAGGCCTGCCATGTGGAGAGAAAGAAGCTGGAAAAGGCAGATTCTTGCTTCTGTCATGCTCTCGGACACAGGGAGATGGCCCTGTAAAGAGATGGTGGAATTCACCCAATGCACAGATGAGTAAGTTAAACCGTAGGGGCCAGATCCTCAGCTAGTGCAAATCAGTATAGCTCCACTGATGTTAACTGAGTTACGCCAGTTTGCACCAGCTGAAAATCTGGCTATAGATACTTTGGTGCAGATTCTGACAATGCATCCCAGGTAGTCAGATATGCTATTGGGTACACGCAGTGCCATACAACTCCTTCTTTCACCGGCCTGGCTCCATGTGCTGCAGGGAGTTGTTACTACTGCTTCCACAGGAACAAAGACGCCATCTTGCACTGGCTGTGGATGGCAGCATATGCGCTTGCTGAGTTTGGGGTGACCCACCTCCCTTTTCCTTAAGACCATACCCCTGGGTTTCAGGGAATCTACCATGTTGCATTTCCCGGCACATGGCGCCATGTGCCAAAGGAGGACGATGCACAGGGCTGGCTTTAGCACGTGCGGGGCCCGATTCATGAGGCTTCTTGTACTCACCGGGTGCTTCAGCCGGCGCTCTGACTGGGGGGAGCGGGGGCATGGGACTTGCAGCGCTCCGGCCAGCGCTCTGGCCGGGGAACGGGGCCGCGGGGTTGCTGCACTCCGGCTGGGGGAGTGGAGCTGCGGGGCTTGCCGCGCTCCGGCTGGGGAAGCGGGGCCGCGGGGTTGCCGCGCTCTGGCTGGGCACGGGGCCCTCTTAGGCGCGGGGCGCGATTCGTGGGAATCGGGCGAATTGGCCTAAAGCCGGCCCTGACAATGCACACAGAGTATATTACTGTGTATCTCCCGGCTGGGATATCAGACCTGCTCGAGTGTTGTCAGAACTAAGCCTTGCAGCTAGGAAATGGGATTTTCCTTTAGCTCAAATGGTACGGGCCTGGGCCTTTGGAGCAGGAGGGCCTGAGTCTAGCCTCCTTAAAGCTCTGATTCCTGCGTGAGCATGTGTCTGCCCCAGGGCACGCCCCAGCTCATGTCCTGACTCTGTGGTCTCTACTTCACTTCCCCATTTATGTACCTGCATGGTTACAGGCAGGTTTGAGCCTCCAGTGTCTAGAGGTAGAAGGATGGGTCTGTTCTGTAGCTCAGCTAGAACAGTGCACTGGGCATCTACATGTACAGCCTTCTCTCCATGGGGGCCACCCAGAGGCTGGTCTCACAGTAAAGTACACCCTCTCCACAGCTTGAGAGTTATCAATGGGGACAAATAAAATATGCTCTAAATGTCATGGGTCAAATTCACCACTGGCATAAGTGGGTTCAACTCCACTGACTCCAGAGAGAGCATTCACCTCTGTGGCAGGGCAGGTAGCTGGGTCCTGTTAGGGGGAAGCAGCTTTCAGAGCTGGTCAGGGAATCTACCAGGGCATCTTTTGGTTTGTGGTGCTGTGTCCCTGGACCAGGGCCGGCTTTAGCAAGAGCGGGGGCCGATTCCTGGGGGCGGGGCTTGCCGCAAGCCCCGCCCCCAGGAATCGAGCCGCACTCCGGCCGTGTTCGCCGGGCTT
>NW_020681225.1:0-1678 GCF_002925995.2 Terrapene triunguis
TGGCCCGCCAGGGTGCTTACCCTGGCGAGCCGCATGCCGAACATTGCCAACCCCTGGTCTATGGACAAAAATTAAAGTAGCCTTAAGGCTGCTCTAATTTGTGCTGTGGGGCTAGCCCCAGGACTGGCTGCAAAAGTGGGTTAATGCCACCTCTATGTCCTCACTCTTCAGCTGTGCCTATTGCTCTTCAGACAGGTCATTTTATCTCCTCCATCCATTCATTTTGTAATCTCATCAAAAACAAAAGAACAGTAAAGTTCATTGTGCAAGCTTTGATCTTTACAAATGCATACCATTAATGGGGAGGCAGCATGACCTAATAGAGCACTGGACTGGGACTCAAATCTAGGTTCTAGTCCCAGCTCTGCCACAGCTTTGCTGGGGACCATTGCTTTCCTCACTGCCTCAGCTCCTGATCTGTAAAATGGGGATAAGGATACTGACTTCATTTGTAAAGCACTTTAAGATCTATGTATGAAAAGGGCTATATAAGAGACAGGCATTATTATTCATGCTTCCTTTATCCTGTACGGTTTGGGTGCTACTCCCCTGGATGTCAGTTGCATTTGAGTTGCTGGTGGGGGGGGGGGGTTTGCCGTTGACTTCATAGAAAGTAGGATTGAAGTTAATGTAGTTGCATTTAATTACACCCCGTCTCAACTGGATCCAATGACAGGCAACTGCCAGGATCATTCTTCTAGGACTAGGTCCTTACTACAGTGTGGCAATGCTATTGAAAACATAAATAAAAACCTAATGGGTCTGTATACTGAGTATTTCCATCCTAACAAAGCTGTAAATCCAGTGGCAGACCCGTTTGCTGGCAAATATACAGTAACAGGAAAACATCTATGGGATCTGTCTGGTATTGAAATAGTTTGTTGTTTTTATCCTTCTGCTGCTCACTATTCAGCATGTAGAACTTCATATTGGATAGCATATAGCCATTATTACTAACAAAAGAAAATTCAAATGAGATATTTTTCAGCATTTGCTTTTCCTGCAAATTAAATATCATAATTCCTCCATTTTCTGCCTTTTACTTCCAGTTGTATTTAAAAGAATGAGTCAGAAAGATGGAAACATGGCGGCTGTCAATGGTGACAATTTAAAAATGAACTAAGAATGTGTAACCATAGCTTCTGATAGAGAATGGTAGTTGCACAATAATAGTATTTTATAAAAATCTTAGAACTGCAGAAGATAGACATGGAAAAGATGTGTTAGGTCATGTATCAATGTTGGTACTGCAGGATTATTCCATACAGCTTCTTTACTAGTGCTTTGTCTAGCCTATTTCTAAAGTGCCCAAGGGATGAGACTTCCATTATTTCATAGAATATCAGGGTTGGAAGGGACCTTAGGAGGTCAAATAGTCCAACCCCCTGTTCAAAGCAGGACCAATCCCCAACTAAATCATCCAGGCCAGGGCTTTCTCAAGCCTGACCTTAAACCTCTAAGGAAGGAGATTCCACCACCTCCCTAGGTAACCCATTCCAGTGTTTCACCACGCTCCTAGTGAAAAAGTTTTTCCTAATATCCAACCTAAACCTCCCCCACTGCACTTGAGACCATTACTCCTTGTTCTATCATCTGCTACCACAGAGAACAGTCTAGATCCATCCTCTTTCCCCAGGGCCAGCTCTGGCTTTTTGGCCGCCCCAAGCAAAAAAAAAAA
>NW_020681226.1:0-1542 GCF_002925995.2 Terrapene triunguis
GGGTAGAGGTGTATGTTGATATTTAAGTGTGTTTAAATATTAATTGTTAATGTGTCTAAATCAAAATAAGAAATATTGTCTATGTATATGGAGGTATTCTGTCTGAGTGACACTAGCGGAGCTGTTTTGCTCTGTTAATAGTCTTACCATACCTTATTACCAGTTGTGTAGTCTCAGACATTAACATTTAGGACTTTGTAGAGGGAGGTGGTATTGGTGGGCTAACTGTATATAATGCTATATGTGTCCTCACTTCATCTTTTTTTAATCTGAGACTCATAGACTCAAGGCGCGTGGGTGGTGGGTGAAGCTTCTCCTTAGAGAGGCTCTGTCTCAGCCTGCCTCTTCTGGCTGACGCCCCCCGCTGTCCAGAGACCAGAAAAGCATTCCTACTGCGGCCATGGAGCGAGAGCTTCTCCAGCCCTGGGGCCACGGCAGGGGGAGATTTTTCAGAGACCCCAAATCCACCATTTCCCCCCCTCTGGCGGCACAAGGTTTGGGGAAGCTTAACCTCCCCTGGCCTCCATTACGCACCACCTGTGTCAAGGTAGTTGTTTTAAGTAGACAAGAACTAGTCCTACTGTTTTCTATAAAGAGTGGTGTGTTCTGTCTTGAAACACGACATCTCTGGTTTAATTATAGAAATGAATTCTCCAACTGAATTCTTTAGTTTTGAAACTATTAACTTTATTCATTCAATGTCACAGTGTTTGGGAAAGATGAGCGATAGACAACTTTGGAGGTTGAAGTCCTCTGTTTCTCCTCTGCAGTACAGAACAGCCAAATGCACTTTACGTTTTCTCATGTTTCTCCTCCAATATGCCTCCACTCTGACTTGCAGGAAACACCTTCAGAAGTGAGTGTAATTCTGACTCTTCAGCTGGTTTGCTGAGGCTGACAGCAGAGATACCAATTGTGATGGTGATTTTTATCGTGTGGACACTTGCCTATTAAAACCTGCATACAACCAACTTTTCCGATAGCTCACCAAATAGCTATTGATGATGGTGACATGGAATTACTGCTCACCTAGGTTGAATTAAAGATGGAGATCTAGTGGTGACAGGCTCATATTCTGTTCTTATGAGAAATCGGGTTGTTTCTGTTTTGTGAACCCGTGTAAAAATATAATACTGGTTCTGTAGCAAGGTGATCTGTTCAGGACAAAACCTGGTTTTCTGTGGTAGATCAAAATAACCCCACACACTCCCTCCCTCCCTGACCCCCAACCCCCCCCAACAAACATACATATTATTATTTGTAATACAGAAGCATCTAGAGCAGGGGTTGGCAACCGTTCAGAAGTGGTGTGCCGAGTCTTCATTTATTCACTCTGATTTAAGGTTTTGCGTGCCAGTAATACATTTTAACGTTTTTAGAAGGTCTCTTTCTATAAGTCTATATATTATATAACTAAACTATTGTTGTATGTAAAGTAAATAAGGTTTTTAAAATGTTTAAGAAGCTTCATTTAAAATTAAATTAAAATGCAGAGCCCCCCCCGGACCAGTGGCCAGGACCCGGGCAGTCTGAGTGCCATTG
>NW_020681227.1:0-435 GCF_002925995.2 Terrapene triunguis
TTTTAGAAGTGGTGTGCCGAGTCTTCATTTATTCACTTTAATTTAAGGTTTTGCGTGCCGGTAATACATTTTAACATTTTTAGAAGGTCTCTCTCTATAAGTCTATATTATATAACTAAACTATTGTTGTATTGTAAAGTAAACAAGGTTTTCAAAATGTTTAAGAAGCTTCATTTAAAATGCTGATCTTACGCCACCAGCCTGCTCAGCCTGCTGCCAGCCTGGGATTCTGTTCACCTAGGCCGGCAGCGGTCTGAGCGGGGCATGTGGCCAGGATGCCAGCTGGCAAGGAGCCGGCAGCCGGGACCCCAGACCTGGAGAGGGTTCAGGGGTCAGGGCAGAGGGCTGAGTGTGTGTGGGGAGGTTCAGGGGTCAGGGCAGAGGGCAGTGGGTGTGTGGGGGGGTTCAGGGCAGAAGGCTGGGTGTGTGGGGGGG
>NW_020681227.1:535-1131 GCF_002925995.2 Terrapene triunguis
GGGGGTGTAGGGCAGAAGGCTGGGTGTGTGGGGGGGTTCAGGGGTCAGGGCAGAGGGCAGTGGGGGTGTGTGGGGGTTCAGGGCAGAAGGCTGTGTGTGTGGGGGGTCAGGGCAGAGGGCAGTGGGGGTGTGGGGGGGTTCAGGGGTCAGGGTAGAGGGCTGGGGGTGTAGGGCAGAAGGCTGGGTGTGGGTGGGGTTCAGGGGTCAGGACAGAGGGCTGGGGGGGTGGGGGGATGCAGGGCAGAAGGCTGAGGGGGTGTGGGGGGGTTCAGGGGTCAGGGCAGAGGTCTGGGGTGCTCGGCTCGTGGAGGTGCTTCCAGCCCCCTGCCCTGAGTGGCTCACGGCAGGGGGCTGGAAGGGATATGCCCTCTTCCACCCCCTTCCCCAAGGCCCCGTCCCTACCTCTTCTCTGCCTCCTCTACGGAGCAGTGAGCAGGCTGCCACTCCTCCCCCTCCCCCGGGCCGTCAGCTGATCGGTGCAGGGAAGGAGAGGAGGAGGAGGGGCAGGAAAGCTGCACGCTGGGGGAAGAAGCGGGGGAGGGGGAAGCTTGGCTGCTGCAGGACCAAGCTTCTGCCTCCTGCCCCCCCGGGGAGAG
>NW_020681228.1:0-3654 GCF_002925995.2 Terrapene triunguis
AGGGAAGGGAAGAGAGAGCGAGACAGAGGGGATGGAGACAGATGGAGGATGAAGGAGGGGAGGGAGGAATGGCGGGAATGAAGCGATGGAGGGGCAAGGAAGTGGGAGGGAGGGAATGAAAGAATGGAGGGAGGGAATGAAGAGGCCAGACAGGGATCGCGCTGGGAGGATCCTGCAGGGGTTGGGGGGGCCATGTCCACCCAGCAGCTCCTGACACCCCCCCCACCCCGTTCTGTCCCCCCTTCCCAGTCCTGCGGTGCTTCGGGATCGCCACACGCACAGTCACCAACTACAACTCGGCCCACGACACGGACGTCAGCCTCACCATGGACATCTACTTCGACGAGAACATGAAACCGCTGGAACGGCTCAACGCCGACTCCGTCTGGTGAGGGGCGGCCACCGGGGGGCGCTGGGGGGCAGCTCCCGGTTACTCCAGCACGGGGCACTGGGGGGCAGCTCCCGGCTACTCCAGCAGGGGCTCTGAGGCAACTGGTGACCCCCCCCTCTGCCCCCCAGGAATTTCCACGTGTGGAACGACTGCTGGATGACCCGGCCCGACCTGCCCTCGGGGTACGACGGGTGGCAAGTGGTCGATGCCACCCCCCAAGAGACCAGCAGTGGTGAGTGGGGGGCAGAGGAAGAAGGGGGAGGGGAGAAGAGGGGGAGGCTGGGGGATAGGTTTGAAGGCGGAGCCAGGGGATGAGATGGGGGGGTCTTGGTTAGAGGGGTCCCTCCCGCTGTAGCATGAGAAGCCCCCTCCCACAATGCACCTCCCCTCTGTTGGTGGGTGGGATCCAGTGTCAGGGAGTTCCCCAGGACAATGGGAACGTGGCTTTGGGGCCACGGGGGCTGTTGGGTCTGACTGTGTGTGTGTCTCCCACCCCCACCGCCCCTTCCCCTAATCCTGGCCATACCTCCCCCCCTTTAACCCCGCCCCCCAGGTATCTTCTGCTGCGGACCCTGCTCGGTGCAGGCCATTAAGAACGGGCTGGTGTACCTGAAGTACGACGCGCCCTTCATCTTTGCTGAGGTATTTGTGGGGGGGAGGAGCAAAAATGTCTGCTCCCCCGAAGATAAAAATCAATATTTGGGGGAGGGCTGCGAAGGGGGGTGGTCTCCATCTCTCTGTGGGGGCTGTGAAGGGGCGGGGTCTCCGTGGGGGCTGTGAAGGGGCGGGGTCTCCCTGTGGGGGCTGCGAAGGGGTGGGGTCTCCGTGGGGGCGGGGACACTCCGTGGGGGCTGTGAAGGGGCGGGGTCTCTGTGGAGCGCTGACCCAATCCCCACCCCTCCAGGTGAACAGCGACAAGGTGTACTGGCAGCGCCAGGCCGACGGCACCTACAAGATCGTCTACGTGGAGGAAAAGGCCATCGGGCACCTGATCAGCACCAAGGCTGTGGGCTCGCACGAGCGTCACGACGTCACCGATATTTACAAGCACACCGAGGGTACGCGCCAGGCACTGGGGGTGGGCAGTGCCAGGGGGGCCGGGCCCCTCGCCCACGCTGCCCACCTGGCCTGCCCCCCACAATCGCACTGCCTTAAGCACTCGCGTGTGCACGCTCGGTCATGCACGCTTGCTCATGTCACCTCGGCTGCATTTGCACACTGGCTCTGGCACGTGTCACACGTCCTCTTCTGCATGGGCATGCTCACTTTTGTGCCCTCTTCTGCACGTGCATACTCACTGTTGCACACTTCACATGCCCTCTTCTGCATGTGCACACTCATTCTTGCACACTTCGCACACCCTCTTCTGCATGTGCATGCTCACTCTTGCACACTTAGTCACGCACTTGCTCTTGCACTCTGGGAAGCACCTGTTGCCATGCATGCTCGTGCGCCTTCGCACACTCAGTTCTCAGGCTCTCGCCTGCGCTCTCCTCCATTCCCACTTGCACCCTCGATTTGGAAAGCACACTCACTAGTGCACAGCCTTGTGCAAGTGCAGCACTCACTCCTGCAGGTCTCTCATGCACCTGTGGACTCTCTTACATATATACCCACTCACTGAGCACATGAATTCTTGCACTTGTGCACACTAACTAGCACACTTGCCCTTCTCTCTCGCCATCCTGTTTGCACACTCATGTGTCAGTGTTTGCACGCTCACGTGTGCATGTCTTCTGCACTACATTGGCATGCTTGCACACTGTTTTGGTTTGCACGCTTGTTCCTGTGCCCTCGCCCATCCATGTTTGCATGCTCACGTCTCCCTGTGTGCTGGTGAGCACTCAATCGCTGGACCCCTGCCAACAGCCGTCTGATTTCTTGCTGCGCACCAGCAGGAGCGAGCGGTTCAATCCAAGAAGCTGCCCCGTGCAGAGCTGTGACACTCCCCTAACACGGAGGCTGGGCTCCCAGCAGTGCAGGAGGATTTGACACACTGCCAAACTCTTGACACATCCCAACGACCCAACCCACCCTGTTGTGCCGGTTCCCTGCGTGTTTGTTGTGGGTCTTGGCTTAACTCTGGTTTGGAGAATGGATTCCAGGGGCTGGGCCGGGCCGGCCCCTCCTCGGCGCACGCTGAGCCTGGAATGAGCGTGGCTGGCTTTGGACACCTTTCCTCGCTGCTTGTGCCAAACACTGGGCTGGGCTGGTGTCGGGCCTGTGGGTCACGACCCAGCGGGCGGGAGCGGAATTCATGGGAAAACAGCGAGCGCCTGTACCAGCCGAGTGTTCATATCCCGGGGTGACACTACCCTGACACCGGCTAGCTGTGCACACGCACGCTGGCACACACAATCATGTTTGCACACTCGCTTTTCCACATGTGTACACACATTTCCACGCACACTTTTTTGCCTGTCCACTCCCTCTTGTGCACTCACACATTTGTGTCTGCACACTCAATTTTGTTTGCACTCATACGTTCATGTGCATGCATTGTCACTTTTGCACACTCGTGTGCGCATAAACAGCTGTTTGCACACTCCGTTTTCTGCACTTGAATGCTCTCATTCTTGCACACTGATACATTTTGGAAAGTCCTTTTTCTGCATTTCCACACGGTCACACGCCCACACCTGCACACTCACTTTGCCCATGTTTGCACACACACAGTCCTGTTCACATTCTCATGTTTCTGCATTTGCACGCTCACTCTTGCAAGCCCACATCTGCAGGCTTTTGTTTCTGATTTACACACTTACACTCACCCATTCCTGTTTGCACACACACCCATTTCTGTTTGCACGCTCACCTTCTTGTACACCCTGGTGTTTGCACACACGTGCATGCTCAGGCACTGCTGTTTGCACACAAGTGCCCACCCTTGCACAAGGACCCTGGTCCCAGTGGGGGAGGCCCGGCTGGGATCCCCTCCCGCCCTCGCTGACCCCTCGTCCCCCCCCCAGGCTCAGAAGCGGAGCGGAAGGCGGTGGAGACGGCGGCACGGCACGGCACCAAGGCGCACATCTACAAGAACAAGGAGTGGGGCGAGGACGTGTCGCTGAGCGTGGAGACCTCGGAGGCCGTCATGGGCCAGGACGTGAGCGTCCAGGTGGCCCTGAGCAACCGGGGCAGCAGCAGCCGCAGCGTGGCCCTCACTCTGCACCTGGCACCCATGTTCTACACGGGCGTGACGGGGAGCACCTTCAAACAGGAGAGCCGGCAGGTGGAGATCCCGCCGGGAGGAGGTGAGCCCCGGT
>NW_020681229.1:0-1681 GCF_002925995.2 Terrapene triunguis
CAGGTGCCGCCCCTCTCCCTTGGCCGCCCCAAGCACCTGCTTGTTAAGCTGGTGCCTGGAGCCAGCCCTGGTGATTGTTCCTTTTAATTTCTGTTTAACTAGCTTCATTTTTGTGTAGTTCCCCATTTGAGATTCAATGTTACTGTGTTGGGTTTCTTTGGCAATTTTCCCCTTACAAGGATGTTAAATTATGGTTGCTATTACTGAGTGGTTCAATTGTATTCACCTCTTGGATTAGATCCTGTGTTCCATTTAGGACTAAATCAAGAATTGCCTCTCCCTTTTGAGTTCTAGAAGAAGCTAATTCAAAAAGAAATCCTCTGATGTCCAGAAATTTTATCTCTGCATCCCATCCCTCAGACGCCCAATTAATATGGAGATAGTTGAAATCCTCTATTGCATTTCTACCTTTGTAGCCTCTCTAATCTCCTTGAGCATTTCAGTCACCGTTACCATCCTGGTCAGTTGGTCGGTAGTACATTCTTACTGCTATATATTCTTATTGTTGAATTTCTATCCCATAGAGATTCTGTGGTACAGCTTGATTCATTTCAGATTTTTACTTTAATTGATACTTTCTTTCTTTCACATAGCGCCACTCCCACCAGTGCATTCTTATATATTCTGTACCATGTCCCACTAATCGTCATAATCCTTTCTCCAAGTTTCTGCGATGCCTATTGTATCAATATCATCCATTTAATGCCAGGCACTCAAGTTCACGCATGTCAGGATTTAGACTTCTAGCATATGTATGTTAGCACTTGTACATGTTGTCAGTATTCAGTTGCTTGCCTTCATGTGTTACATTTAAATAGGACTCTCCTACATTTGACTGTTGGATCTTCTTCATCAGCTAACATGTGGAATTGCTTAGTATTAGATCTTATAGATGGTCAAAAAGAAATTTTAGTCTTATTCTACAGCATTAAGAGAACGGTGTGTGTGCACGCAAACCTAACAGATAACACTTTACAACCCCATTTTCACATTTGGAGGAAAATACTCTCACTTCCAATCTTCCACTATTTCTAGCATAATTATTTTTAATCTCTACTGCACAACTTTTGGACCACATCTAATCTCCAATTATCCAGTTGATATTTGGCCACATGCTGAAATTCCTGTTGTCTTCTGCATTGTCCTGTGGACCAATCATAGGTAAGACGAGGAACATAGACAGTTTATCAGGAGGCATTTATGGGTTATGCATTTCAGTTGGTTCAGTTTCCATATACATAGGATAAGTCCAAGTCCATAATTCATTAAACAGCACATATCCAAAAGAGTAATTTTGCATAAAGACAAAATAAAGCAGTCAGGTTTTCCCTTTAAAAAATTTCATCTGATTAATATGAAACCATTTGTCCCATTTTCGCTAGCCCGTATCAATTTGCACCAAATAAACACTGGGACTTGCTTTTTCTATGATGCAGTATGGCCCATCCCAACCAGGCTGTCAAGGGTTTCCTTTCTTGCTGTAGGTTTTTATCATTACTCCATCTCTTATCTGCCACTTTTGCAACTTCGTTGTGGCATCAAAGTATCAGCAGTCTCTGTCTCATACTTGTAGTTTTGGCTGCCCTCCAATTAACTTCTCTCAGCTCTTCCTTTAACTGATTATTTACCACAGTGTGTTGTACCAAGCCTGGCACAGCACCAAGCAGGTGTTCACACAACA
>NW_020681229.1:1781-2328 GCF_002925995.2 Terrapene triunguis
AGGCTGTGATGGGGGGACAGGGCGTCTCCGGTCTTGGGGCCGCAGTGCGGGGTGGGGAGGACATAAAGTAGCAAACAGGTTGAGGAGCTGCAGTGGGGGGTGTGTGGAATGGGGGGACCCTAGGTGGCACCCCAGGGAAGGAGCAGAAAGGGGTGGAACCGTGGGCGGGGGCCGCGGGCAGAATGGGGGACGGGCTAGCAGGTGGAAGGGGCGGGGGGGGCACTTGCTTTGTCCCAGGGCCTCAGGAAACCTTAATCTGCCTCTGGCCCTAAAGTGTTGCACCAAATCGCCCCAAACATTGAGACCTCAGGGCCAAATCGCCAGCATGACAGCCCCTATTGGCCTCGTCCAAGTAACACCTGAGGGCTCTACAAATCTAACCACGCTGCCCTTGCTGAGATGCAGGACACCCTTACCAGCATCAGTGATTCAGGCACAAACTCACCCCCCAACACACACACAGAGCGCAAAAAAGAAAAAGAAAAGAAAAAAGTGGCCAGAGCGCCGCCGAAGCACCAAAATAAAATAAAATAAAAAAAAAAACGGC
>NW_020681230.1:0-3766 GCF_002925995.2 Terrapene triunguis
GCCCTGGCTAATTAAATGTGTGGATGACACAAAGTTGGGAGGCATTGACAATACAGAGGAGGACCGGAATATCATACAAGAAAATCTGGATGACCTTGAAAACTGGAGTAATAGAAATATGCAAATAGTGCAAAGTGCAAGGTCATGCACTTAGGGACTAACAACAAGAATTTTTGCTATAAGCTGAGTACTTATCAGTTGGAAGCAACAGAGGAGGAGAAAGACTTGTGTGTATTGGTTGATCACAGGATGACTACGAGCCACCAATGTGATGCGGCCATGAAAAAGGCTAATGCATTCCTAGGATGCATCAGGCAAAGTATTTCCAATAGAGACAGGGAAGTGTTAGTACCATAGCACTGGTGAGACCTCATCTGGAAAACTGTGAACAGTTCTGGTCTCCCATGTTTAAGAAAGATTAATTTAAACTGGAACAGGTGCAGAGAAAGGTTACTGAGAAAAGACTCAAAGAGCTTGGATTGGTTAGCCTAACCAAATGAAGTCTGAGTGGAGATATGTTGACGTATTTATAGAAAGCAGAGGGATAAATACCGGGGAAGGGAAGGAATTATTTTAAGCACCAGTGTTGACACAAAAACAAATGAATATATAGGCTTGAAATTAGATGAAGGTTTCTAACTACAGTAGAACCTCAAAGATACGAACAGAAGAGTTATGGACTGACTGGTCAACCGGATACCATGTGAAACCGGAAGCAACCAATCAAGCAATAGCAGAGACAAAAAATAAAAGAAGCAAATACTGTACTGTGCCTATATTGCATCTTAAAGGTAGGCACATCTGGGCTGCCTGTCCCGACTCCTACCCCTATCGCCACCCTCACGCATGGGGTATCCACTTACTGCTAGGAGTTGAAGACGCTGAGATTCATAGGCAGAGCTCTGAGCCCCCACTGCCAGCCTAAGGCATCCGGGGCCCCAGGCACATGGGCAGGTAGCGGGGCCCTGTGTAAAATGTGGGGGAGCTGCAGCACCCTCCCCACACCCGTAGTTCCCCACCTATGTTGTGAAGTCCTTAACCGTTAAACATTTAACCAATACAATTTTAATAGTTTAACCGGTTTCTTTTTTTAAACGCTATTTAAAGTAAATAAATGTACTGTTCTGTGTGGAGGCTGACAGGTCACTAAAGTCACAGACCTTGGGAGAGGGCAGAGCAACAAGGACTGGAGTAACATCAGACTTGTGGGAATAAGTACAGTAAACAGAAGGGGGACTGCAAGCCTAGAACACGGACTGGTCTAATGTAAGACCATACGTATCTGGTTTGCTTTTTCCTCATGCAAGTGACCATATCAATTATTGGTATCAAAATATTTGTTTTTACATGTTGGTAGAACTGACATTACACTTCCTTGCAGGATTTTAGTCTGAGTTTTGATCTGCAGTTTTTTAAAGTATTTGAAAATCAACACAACTTTTATGTTGTTAGTTATCGTCTCATCTGATTATTGCAGCTTAAAAATGTGCAAGAATAATGAAAATTTCTAGTATGAAAAAGCTTGTAGCTGGTTCATAAAATAATATGCCACTAGAGAAATTGCCAGATCATGAGAAAACAGTTTACACTAAACAATCTAATTTTCTAGCACTATAAATTTGACAGAATATAGCAATATCAGTACTAAAGTCACAGTGGAGGCATTACTTCATGCAATTCCAGATGTAAGTATGGGATGTATTTTCATATATTGGATAAATTGTCACTATACTTTTAAGCTGTTCCTTAATGAAAGATACTAAACAAAATAAAGTTAATCTTCAATTTAGACTATATAAAGTTTAGCTCACTTGTAAACTGAACAAATGCATGAAAATATATACCTTATATTTCAATTAAGCTGTAAAACCTCACATACAAGCTTTGGCATCTGAATATCAATTCACAAATAAAAAGGTTCTTTTTGAGTACATATCAAAACCTATGGGTAAAACCTTACAGGAATGTTGTAATTGTCAAACAAATATTTTTTAAAAACTCCAAGTATTAGAAACACAGGACACTCTGAGGATTAAACCTAGCAGAAATGTTTGACTACAATGGACTTAAGACACCAAAACAACCTTAACTCTGCCCCTGTCGCGGTGCCCTGAAGAAAAAGAATCTTCTGAGACAATTTTATCTGTCCATAAACTGTTTCATCTAATCAGTTATTCATCCTGTTACAGCTTCACTCTTAGTTCTACTATGGTTGGATATACTCCAGCTTTTCAAGTATCAGAGGGGTAGCCGTGTTAGTCTGAATCTGTAAAAAGCAACAGAGGGTCCTGTGGCACCTTTGAGACTACTTCTGTTGGTCTCAAAGGTGCCACAGGACCCTCTGTTACTCCAGCTTTTGTTCATCTGTATTTTACAAATGTGCCTGATTCGACAAATAGCATACTGAAGGCCATCATTCTACAGTCTTTATTAAGACCTCTATGCTAGTTATACAGGTATCTGTAAACAGAGCTAGGTTATCTACATATGCAAATATTGTAGGCACCATATGAAAAGAGCCAATGTTACTGTGGTGTCAATGCATACGCTTAACTGGCATCATAAATACAAGTCTGTACAAGCTGTACAGAATAATCTCCAAATTTAAGATTCACCCTCCAGAGATAAAAGACTTTTAAAAGCAGTTATTTAAAGAGATGTTAAAGGGAAATGGACCAATGGCAAATCATTAGAAAAGAAGAGTGAGGGGGGATTTGATAGCAGCCTTTAACTACCTGGAGGGGGTTCCAAAGAGAATGGAGCTAAGCTGTTCTCAGTGGTGGCAAATGACAGAACAAGAAGCAATGGTCTCAAGTTGCAGTGGGGGAGGTCTAGGTTGGATATTATGAAAAACTATTTCACAAGGAGGGTGGTGAAGCACTGGAATGGGTTACCTAGGGTGGTGGTGGAATCTCCATCCATACAAGTTTTTAAGGCCCGGCTTGACAAAGCCCTGGCTGGGATGATTTAGTTGAGGTTTATCCTACTTTGAGCAGGTGGTTGGACTAGATGACTTCCTGAGGTCTCTTCCAACCCTCATCTTCTAGGATTCTCTGACTATGAGTTATAGATGCTTATAGATGCCAAACTTAAGATGCTAACAAGTCTTTCATTTTAAAGACTTTTGGATGAAGAATTTTTTCTAAAACATCTTACAATGCCGGGTTCTAATCCAGCAAACACTAATTGTGTGAGTAAGGGTTCTTAAAATGAGACCCTAGCTAAGAAAGAAACAAAGAAGGAAAGACAAGAGGCTGATGTAACCACAGGAACAAAGTTATGGTTGTGTATGCATAGTTACTGTGCTTTTCCATACCGTCAAGGCTCTGCACTTCATAAATACCATCTCCACTCAAATTTTCTTCATTTTTACCCCGCCCCCCGCTTTAAAAAAAAAGGTAAGTTACTGATATGTACCCTCAGACTTATTTCAACTTGATAATATTCTTGCTTGAGAGTTTACTTAGTTTTCCAGAAGTGATGGCTTTCATTGAAAAAGTCAACTAGATAATATAAATATTTATATCTAGTTTAACAGGGCACACACTTCTATTTTCAATATTCTTGCAAGTCAAAAGAACAAAAGTTGAGTGACTTAGCACTCAATAAACCTGGATATAATACTTTAAGCTTCTCCAATTTACACCCCAAGGGAACCAGCTTCACATATATAAATTAACACAGAAATTCTGGGGCCAAAATCTACCGAACATCTGAGTGGAACTTCTACAGATGTCAAGGAGTTCCATTTGTACTAAAAGGCAAA
>NW_020681231.1:0-1074 GCF_002925995.2 Terrapene triunguis
GGTTCGGAGTGTGGGAGGGCATTCAGGGCTGGGGCAGAGGGTTGGGGTGTGTGGGGGGGTGAGGGCTCCAGCTGGGGATGTGGGCTCTGGGGTGGGGCCGGGGACGCGGGGTTTGGGGTGCAGGCTGCCCTGGGGCCTTGGCGGGGGGGAGAGAGGACTCCCCACAGCTCTCTCTCCCCACAGCAGCACCTGGGCTGGGGGGCGGGGGGGGAGAGGCGCCTCTCCCTGCTGTGGCAGCTCTGGGGTTGGGGCTGTGGGATAGGCGCCTCTCCCCCAGCCGCGCCGTGGCAGCTCAGGGGGCTGGGCTGGGTTTGGGGGAGGGGTGCCCCTCCCCAGGCAGGTCCAGGCCAGGACTGGGTTTGGGGCACCCCTCCCCCAGCTGCTGCAGGTCCCCCGGGGCTGGGTTCCCTGAGTGCCTGCAAGGAACACCCGGTCAAAAAGGGACCCTGGCGGCTCCGGTCAGCACCGCTGACTGGATCTTTAAATGTCCAGTTGGTGCGGGGTTGGCAGGCTCCCTACCTGGCTGTGTGTGGCTTCCGGGAAGTGGCCGGCATGTCCCTCCAGCTACTAGGCATGGGGTGGCCATGGGGAGATCTGCGCGCTGCCCCCGCCCCAAGCACCGGCTCCGCAGCTCCCATTGTCTGGGAACCGCGGCCAATGGAAGCTGTGGGGGTGGCACCTGTGGGCGGGGGCGGCGCGCAGAGTCCCCTCACATCACCTCCTCCTAGGAACTGGAGGGATATGCTGGCCACTTCCTGGGAGTCCCCTGAAGTAAGAGCCGCCTGAAGCCTGCACCCCGAAACCCCCCCCGCACTACAACCCCCTGCTCCAGCCCTGAGCCCCCCCTGCACTCTGAGCCTCTTGACCCCAGCCCAGAGCCCCCATACCCATCTGGAGCCCTCACCCCCTTATGCACCCCAACCCCCTGCCCAAAGCCCCCTTCCGCACTCTGAACCCCTAATTTCTGGCCCCAGCCCAAAGCCTCTCCCCCACCCCAACCCCGTGCCTCAGCCCGAATCCCTTGGCCCCACACTCGAGTCTGGAGCCCCATCCTGCAGCCCAAACCCCTCATCC
>NW_020681232.1:0-280 GCF_002925995.2 Terrapene triunguis
CAAGATCTCACTTTCGTAGCTTGTATCACTTTGAATAAGCTTGTTATAAGACAAGGCTCCCATGTTTCATCAAGAAGTATCAGATGTGAAACAGCTGAAGGTATCTAAGAAGCCAACTCAGAGTTCCTCTTATACAAGCATTCAGGTCTTGAGCAGTTAGGGTGACCAGACGTCCCGATAAAATTGGGACCGTCCCGATTTTGAGCTGTTTGTCCCAGAGATCGGTCGGGATACAATTTTTGTCCCGATATTTTGCGCCGGCTTTTTTTTTTTTTTTTTT
>NW_020681232.1:380-1495 GCF_002925995.2 Terrapene triunguis
TACAACAAAGCTTAAACTTGTTCTTCATAATAATTTTAAAAACAATACTAGCTGCCTATTTAATTTTAAAAACAGCAAAAAATATCCACTTCCCTTTCCATTTCTTCTAAGGAGTCTTGAGGTTGAAATCTCCTCAGTGTGATAGATGTGCTTGCTTTGATCTGCTTAGCTCTTGGAAGTCCAGGGGCTCTGGGCTCCTGGTCCCGTGCTGCCCGGGGTCCCTAAGGCAGCTCTGTCTGCCATTAGGGAATTTTTTCCCGAGAACCCCCTGTAACATTTCGTGAACCCCTGGGGTTTGGGAACCACTGCCTTAGCAGTATCCGTAGGGGACCGGCTCTGGCGCCCTCTGGAGTAGTGCCTGCATGGTGTGGTATAAGGGGCGCCACCAGCTCCCCCCACCCTCAGTTCCTTCTTGCCGCCAGTGACGGTGCTGGAACTTCTGCTGCTTCGGCTAGCTTTTGCTTAGTTCAGTGTGTCTCACGAATGTTTCTTGTAAAATAGTTGTATATAGTTTAGTTTTATCCTTAGTGTTTGTTCTAGTTAGTTGGTCCCGGATGGGACTCAGCCTAGGGATGGGGCATGCCCCAGTCCCCAGGCTATAAACTATGCAATCGTTGTAAGCGGCCCAAGCCCATCAGCAACCCGCACATCAGCTGTTGAAGGGAGGACAGATAAGCGACAAGTGTCACATCTGTAAGTTGTTCAAACCCAGAACGAAAAAGGGGAGAGACATCCGTCTCAGGGCACTCCTGATGGAGTCGGCGCTGACCCCGGCACTGGAGCAGAGGTCCGACTCAGCCCCGAGCACTGCAGCGTCGGTACAGAGCGCCCTGCCAGTGCTGTCTACAAGCCGGCACTGATCCCCCTCCCCAGCCAAGAAGCCCAAGAGGTCCACGAGGGGAAGATCTCCCACTTCCTGTAAGGGAAAGGAGAGGGCCAGAGGAGAGCCAAACCTGCACTGGGCGGCTCAATATCTCCGTCAGGGAGTCGGGCCCCAGTGCATGTCAGGCGGTTGAGCCCCTCCCGTACTATGCCTGACACACCGGACAGTGACGAGGGCCTCTGTCAACTTGAACAGGAGTACTTGTGGCACCTTAGAGACTAACAAATTTATT
>NW_020681233.1:0-326 GCF_002925995.2 Terrapene triunguis
GTACATTGTAAGGGGTGGCATTCCGGCCAATCTTGGGGCGGCACTTTTTTTTTTTTGCGCTTTAGCAGCCCGGTCCACAGCTCCGGAGCCCCTGGCCGGCTCCCTGCGCTCCGCCAGTCCCAGCCCAGCCCTGCGGGGGCACGGATCCCGGCCCGGGGGGGGGCAGGAACTAGCGATCCCCGCCGCTCACCGTGCCGCCGGGATCCCCGGGACGCGCCACTCCCCGCCGCCTGCACCAGCCTCCGCTTCCCGCGCCGCTCTGAGCCCGGCCCAGCCGAGCCGCCTTTAAAGGAGCGGCTGAGTCAGCACCTCCTGCAGCCCCCGGG
>NW_020681233.1:426-9209 GCF_002925995.2 Terrapene triunguis
CTAACCTTGGGTTTGTGGATTCCAGTGATTTTTAAAGGGCACCTTAAAAAAAATAGTCAGGTGTTGCAACACCTATGAACCTTTGTGGATTTAGGCCTTACTTTTACAGATGGGGATAATACAACAGATAATTCCAAGATTGCTGAGGCTCATATTTGGGTATGGAAGAAAACCATGCATCCCATGAAGGTACAGCCATCTGTCTTTACCCTGTAGTATTCCTTTCCTCCATTTGCTTATCTAACTTTTTTACTCACAGTCACAGATGCAGTGCCTATTCTACATATTAATGGACCAAAAGGATCAAAATTACTTTAGCATATTTATAATAGCACCATTTATGTGCTATTACCCTTGAAGACATGGAGGATATAAGAAAGCAAGGCCTCTGCTATAATTGGATCTAGCATCAAGGTTTTAGATCATATGCAAAAGACTGGATGAAATGGCACATCAAGCTGTCATGCCATGCCATGTCTGACAGTCATGTCACAGCATCACAACCCAGTAACAGCGCCGAGACCACAGAATGTATAAACAACACATTTCTTTTCATGTAGGGAAGTGGAGTTAACTAAGGAGCAAAATGCAGCCAAGAGGACTTTTTGCAACATTAAAATTGGTGTTTGTAGCTCTTGGGACAGAGGGGCGGCGGGGGGGAGGAGGGAATCAAGGTCTCAACATTCGGGATACGTGGCAAGCTAAAGTCAACTGAGTCTGGTTAGCCTTAGAGTAAATATAGATCTACCCAGCTGACTTCATCCAAGTTCTGTTGGTTGGCCAGAGAGCGAGTCTTAAAGCAGAAAAACAGATGAAGTTGTAAAACAAAATAAAAGGAAAACTCTAGTTAGTGATGGCAGCTCTGGCCCCATAAGAAAATAGTGTGATTTATTTCAAAGGCAGATCAGAGGACTAGCTCCAGTGAAGTCTTATTCCAGCCTTAAGAGATCTTTTAAAATGTATAATATGCCAGATGGTAGGGCCACAGCTGAGTTTTACAGGGTCCCATGATCACCAAGAAAGGGTTAAGCAGCTTGTGGTAGTTGCTAAGTAACAGCATCCATCCTCAGGGTAAGTTCAGCTAGTTTGAGTTCTGATGAAGTAATGCTTGTAGTGGGGATATTCTGCGGAAGAGCATTGGCACATGGAGTTTCTCTAAAGCCTTAGCTGGAATATTCTAGCTTCAAGAAGAGTCTCTTCTGCTCCAGTAATTAAATCTAGCACATTAACAAAGAGCAAAATGTTGATCTAATTCATGTTCATATCTCTAAATACCAATAATCCAAACTACCCAGATCCTGCCCAAATTCTGCCCACTCAATTTCACATACCCAAGCACCCCCTTGGGCACTTCATGCCTTTAATCCCACTCACCACTTTCAACTGTTTCCATTAGGAGAGCAAAGAAAAGAGGGGAAACCCCTCCCCCTCCTACATACGCTAGGAAATTTATTCAGCAAGGAATAGTGAGCCTACTTATCCATGTGAACATCAATGATACTGCCAAGAATGAACTTGAGTGGATTACTGCAGACGATGTGGCTCTGGGAAGAAGAATGAAAGTTTGTGCCACAAGTGATGTTCTCGTCCATCCTCCCTGTTGAAGGAAAAGGCCCGGACAGGGATCATCGAATCATGAAAGTAAATGAGTGCTTATTGAGGTAGTGTGTGCGAGAGGGTTTTGGAATCTTTGACAACAAGCTGATGATCCAGGAAAGAGGATTACTGTACTGGGATGGGCTCCATCTATCAAAATACTGGGAAGAACATCTTTGGACATCCTCTGGATAACCTGATAAGGAGAACTTTAAATTATAGCAGATGGTGACAAAAATCCGGCCAATGTGACAGTAGGCTCAAGTAATGAAGTCAAAGAGACGGGGCTAAATTCTGGAGAAGAAACTAGAAACACAACTGCATTAAAGAGGTAAGAAGAAAAGTAACAGTGCAGTCTGCAAAGTATCTTCGAGGTCTGTATGAGGAATAAGCAGGATGAACTGGAAGTCATGGTATATGAAAAAATGACCTAATTGGCATTAGAGAGTTGGTGGGACAACTCCCATGACTGGAGTACCATCATTGAGTGATATAGCTTGTTCTGAAAGGATAGGAAAAAAGGAGGAAGTGTTGTGCTGTACATCAAGAACATATACACTTGCTCTGAGGTCCAAGGAGAAGTGAGCGGCAGACCTACTGAGAGTCTGTGGGTGAGGATGAAAAGGGAAAAGAATAAATAGTGATGTTATGGTGAGGGTCTATCATAGACCACCAAATCAAGAAGAGGAAGTGGATGAGGTAACGAACAGGTAACGAGATTAGCTAACACACATGAGCTAGTATTAATGTGGGATTTTAACTTCCCTGATATCTGTTGGAAAACTATTACAGCAAAACCTAACTCCTGCACATTCTTAACATGTGTAAGGGACAACTTTCTGATTCAGAAAATTGGAGGAAACAACTAGGGGGTCATCCATTTTGGATCTGGTGTTGATCAACAGGGATGAATTAGTGATGAATGTGCCTGACTGCATGGGAGAGGTTTGGGGTCAGCCAAGGTCTGCCTGGGGGAGGCTCCCCAACTCCCTAACAATCCCACCTACCCCACCCCCCAAAAAACCCACCTTCTCCCACCCACACCCTCCAGGTTCACTCCTAGGCTTCTTACCTCTCCCTGAGCTCCACCGATACCCCTGACTCCCCCAAGCCTTTGCACTGCTTCTGACAGGTGCAGGAAATACAGTTCTGTATTGTAATTTAAACGAATTACTCAAAGTTCTGTAATAATATGCCTAGTAAGAAATCTATTTGTATATATTACCAGAATCTTTTTTTTGGTCTGTATTGTTATAGACAGACATACTTGCTGACAGTTTGAAATAAATTACCAAAATAATTAAAACTGGCATGATTATATTGTGTTATTTTGACAAATAACATATGCAGAATTTTCAAATATTATGTGCAGAATTTTTAATTTTTTGGCTCAGAATTCCCCCCAGGAGTACCCATTGTTGAAATATGTGATGTAGAACTATCTAATGTATTTCTCATTTGTGGTCATGTGGGAATTTGTGGCTGAGACTGTCCACTGTCATGTTGTATACTTCCAGTAAGTAGTCCGCTGATATTATGATGTTGTGGGAAAGGTACCAATTCCATAGCTTTAGTGCTTTCATGGATAGCGAGGATGACCTGGCACCTCCCGGTCAGTTTACTTAGAACATGCAGGCCATATTGTCTGACATGACATTTCTGTACGTGTCTTTGATAAGCGGAAGTAAGTGAACACGTTTGACTGCTCTGAGTTCGAGCAGGTTGATGTGAAGGCATGTCTCGAATGGTGACCATTTGCCTTGCACTGTGAGACCATTGAGATGCACTCCGTATCTTATGAGGGATGCGTTGGTGGTCAGGAGTAATGATAGGGAAGGCTGAACAGATGGGATTCCTGTACAGACATTTATTAGGTCCTTCCACCAATCCAAGGATTGCTTGATCTCAGTGGGCATCAATAGTAGTTTGTTTATGTTGTCTCTGTTCAGCCTGTAAATGGAACTGAACCATGCTTGGAGGCATCTCATGAGTAGTCTGGCATGAGCTATAACCAATGTGCCTGCGGCCATATGCCCCAGAAGCTGGAGGCAGTGTCTGGCTGAAATTTGGGCACTGGATTGCACTGTCTTTAACAGTGTGAAGAGACTGAAATCTGTTGTGGGAGGACTACCCTCACCTGGATGGAGTTGAGGTCAGTTCCTATGAATTCTAACCTCTGTACTGATGTTAATGTTGATTTCTGTACATTAATTTGTAGGCCCAGATTCTGGAACAGGTCCAGTGTGGTCTGGGTGACTCACTGGGCTTCAGCAAAGGAACATGCCCTGAGAAGGCAATTGTCTGGGTAAGGATAAATCATTATGCCCTGAGAGTGTAAGTGGGCTGCCACTACTGAGAGGACCTTGGTGAATACTCTGGGGGCCAATGAGAGGCCTAAAGGGAGTACTCTGTACTGGTCTTGGCCTAGTGTGAACCTGAGGTAACATCTGTGACTTGCTAAAATCGAAATGTGGAAGTATGGTTCTTGGTCCTTGACCTTCAAGATGCAATCTCCTTTCTCTAATGCTGGAATAATCTTTGATAAAATGACCATCTTGAACTTCTGAGCCTTGATATATTTGTTGAGTGCTCTGAGGTCCAGTATGGGTCTCCAACCCCCTTTTTTCTTCAGTATCAGGAAGTAATAAGAGTAGAAGCCTTTGCTTCTTAGATGTGTGGGCACTGGCTCTACGGCTCCTATGTTGAGGAGATGGTTTATCTCCTGATGTAGCAGGCTCTCATTAGGAGGGTCACTGAAGAGGGACAGGGAAGGGTGGTGAAATGAATGGAGTACCCATCTCGGATGATCTCCGGCACCCAATTGTCAAATGTTATCTGTCCCAAGGTGCTGCGGAACAGGATGAGATCTCCAAATGGGATGGGTGACGTTTTCCAGCGTGAGATAATGATGAAGAGAATGTTCTACGGGCACTTCAACCAATTAGTCAAAACTGCTGCTTTGAGGTGGAGGATGGAGAGGAAGTGGGCTGAGATCCCAACGTTTTCCATCTGGGGAACCTGGGCTTCTTCCTCTGCGGTTCATATAATCTCTGTGATTAATATTGAGATGAGTGAGGCTTGAATGGTGGCTGAGGGTTATACTTTTTGTATCCAGGTGTATAGATCCCAAGGGATCAAAGAGTGGCCCTGGAATCTTTTAATGTGTGGAGGGAGGCGTCAGTCTTCTCAGAAAATAGCTTTGTCCCTTCAAAAGGGAGGTCCTCTACCATCATTTGGACCTCTTTTGGGAAGCTGGATAGACGAAGCCATCTCATCACAATGGCAGTTGAAATCAGACGTGCCGCCATGTCAGCTGCATCAAGTGCAGACTGGAGAGATGTCTTAGTCAACAGTTGGCCTTCGTTGACTGAGGCCTAGAATTTCTCCTTATGAGAATCAGGAAGTTTCTCAATAAAAATCAAATTTTGCGTAGTTCTGATAGTCGTATTTTATGATTAAAGCTTGATAGTTTGCAATGCGGAACTGGAGGGTAGCCGAGAAGGATGATTTCCTGCCAAAAAGGTGCTTCCAGTCCCAGTCATAAGGAGTGGATTTAAACTAGTGTTGGTGGTCCTTTGAATTGACTGCATCCACAATGATTTAAGTGGGAGAAGTGGAACTCCATGTCTTTCGCTGGCACATAATATTTCTTGTCAGCCCACTTGCATGTTGGTGGGACCGATGCGGGGTCTGTCATATGACCTTGGCAGGGTCCAGGAGTGCCTCATTAATAGGGAGGACCACTCTGGATGAGGTGGAATATGTAAAATGTCCACCAGCCTGTGGTGTGACTTGGCATCTCCTGTAGTGGTATTTGTAAAGCTTCAGCCACCCATGCTATTGAGCCAGTTCCTAAGGACCAGCTCTTCTATACCCAGTCCACCTTCAGGGGTAAGGGGCTACAAATGTGGTGATAGATCCAGAACACAGCTCTGTGATAAGGTCCCAGAAAGCAATTTAGAGCAGCCTCAAGTTGTTCTAAGTTGTGCTGTCTGCAATGATGCCCAAGTTGCTGATCTGGAAGATGGGAATTACTGGAGTGAAGTAGCGCTCTGTCCATGCCCCTTTCTCCTGGGCACACTTTTCATGTTGAGCTTGGAGGCAGGGCCGACGAGAGGCGGGGCAAGCCGGTACAAATTACCGGGGCCCGGCGGTCCAGAAGGGGGCCCGGTTTCCCTGGCTTCCCCCCTCTCGTCGGCCCTGTTTAGCTGGTCCGCCCTTGCTGGGGTGCCCGAAAAAAAATTTTCATCAGGGCCCGAACCCGCTCTCGGCGGCCCTGCTTGGAGGTGGAGGTTGACTCTATATCACCTGGAGATTCACCAACTAGTGGGTTAAATGCTAATTTTTGGTCCAATTTGCACTGCCAGAATTAGGATTGGGGTGTGGCCCTTTCACTTTTAAATAGAGACATAGGGGTAAAAAGACAGAATTTATGCATTTCCTCTTCACTGTAAAAAAGCTAGAGCATTTGCCCCCCCACTCTGCAGGAGTTCTATCTATATATGTGTGCTATTTAGGTTTTATCAGTCACTGCAGTGGTTAGTGGTGAACCTAATAAGAGCACATAAGACTTAAAACAAGAATCAATCATGTTCCTCCTTTCAATGCTGGCAGCCAATTACCAAGACCAATAGTTTACAAAGGTATTTGAAGTTTCCACTTCCAGTGCCAGCCAAAATAATAGATCCTCAAGGAAAATAAAGAGCCACATCTTGAACCTCAAATTTTTAAAAAAGGACTAAAACCGTGGATCCTTGTTTTACAGGGTACAAGGCATTCCAGTTTGATGGGAGCAAAGGGCAGCCCTGGCCCCCAGTTGTGTTCAGTATGGGGGCAAAGGATTACATCATAAACCAGTGGTTCTCAACGTGCAGGCCACTTATGGCCAATCAGCACACAGCTGTGGCCCATGGGACATCCTCAGGGCCATACAGGTAGTATATATTGTGTGGATGAGGCCCACAATGATAAATAGTTTAAGAATCACTGACCTAAACATATTGATAAATATTCACATATAAAACTAGATAATGCATTGTTCAAACCATTACGTTTCAATGCAAGCTAATGTACCATGAGTCAAACCAATTTAGTTATGTGATACTAGTAGACTTCTCTCCTATCCAGCACCTCATGCCAAAGAAGGATTATAGTAACAGCAATTTGTTTCAGATTTACTCTGTCAGGTCAGCTGTTGATAGCTTCAGACCACCCTAATCTGGAGGAGAAAATGAAGCGCTCTGTTGACAGAAGGGCTGTTTATTATTTTTCTAAAGCATTTCATTGTTTACTTTAAAACAATTAAGGAAAGCTGAAGTGACAGTAGTCAAACCCTGTATTTTTAAAGTATCTGACATAAGCTCTTGAGGTTCCGTTCCTTCCTCCCCCAAAAGATGTTTGTCTGAAATTAAAAATATATTATAAATACTAATTGAATCCACAGTGCACGTACTTGGGAAAATATTTGGTTTCTCTCAACCAGTAAACAGTGATAATCTTGGGAGCTCTAATGAAATGGAATAGATTTCATTTTTGAATGAAAGACTTGAACGTAATATTTTTTCAACTACATATAAGCAGTGAAGGTGCACTGAGTTAGTTTAGTGTTTATACAGTACTTAGGGCTAAGATTTTCAGTCATCTAAGGAATTTAAATGCAGTTTCCATTAATTTTAATAGGAGCTAAGTATCCAGATCCCTTAGGCCCCTAGGATGAGATTTTTCAAAGATGCCTATGGCATGGTCCAAAGCCCACCGAAGTCATTGGAGAGACTCCCATTGACTTAAATGGACTTGGGATCAGGCCTCTAGTCTCCCCTCAAAGCCTGCGTGTTGTTCCATGGGGAGATAAGAGGAACTCAGCTTTAGACTAAAATGTGTATCTTGAGTAATCAGACCTTTCTGGCTAACAGATATACTATATATAAGAACTGGAATCTGGTATTCATGCTTGCTGATCTATTTGAACTTTATTTTAACAAAGGAGCTTTGAGTTAGAAGCACAGGATCAGGCCTAGTATCACAACAGAGTGGATGACTAAAGCCTTTATTTCACTGTTTCCATGACAGATGGTGGTCACTCAAGCAGTGAATTGTTCTTCAACATCTTGGGGCCATAGTAGCTGACACAAACTCACAAAAGCTGCCCCGCATGGTTGGATGCCTGCAGCAGCATGGAGCTCCACTGATGCAGGGATAGGAGTCCACAGAGTGGTTTGCAGGATCAAAACCCAGTATGTCTCCATAATTTCTATCAGGTAATCCAGAATTTCAATTTCTTTCTCAGAAACAATATAAAAATAGGTGTCAGTAAAATTTAACAAAAAAGAATATACAAGTTAACTGGTGATGAGAAGATCACTGGCCTCTCTTGGCTCAAGAAGAAACAGTTACTGTAAATTCAGTTGCACCCTTGGCAATGAAAGTTAGAGAAAATGACACAGATTGTACCAGATGCTTCCTTAACACATCACATAGGATAATTTACTAGGCTTCTGCACCTTCTTAATGAATGGTTAATCTTGCAACAAAGCAGTTACTTTGAAGTATACTGAATGCTTGACTTTAAAAAAGTCAGATTCCCAGGCTAGAAAGGACCTTGGTGTTCAGCATCTAGTCTGACCTCCTGTATAACACAGGCCATAGATCAGAGGGGTAGCCGTGTTAGTCTGAATCTGTAAAAAGCAACAGAGGGTCCTGTGGCACCTTTAAGACTAACAGAAGTATTGGGAGCATAAGCTTTCATGGGTAAGAACCTCACTTCTTCAGATGCAAGTAATGGAAGTCTCCAGAGGCAGGTATCCATACTGATTTATACCTGCCTCTGGAGATTTCCATTACTTGCATCTGAAGAAGTGAGGTTCTTACCCACGAAAGCTTATGCTCCCAATACTTCTGTTAGTCTTAAAGGTGCCACAGGACCCTCTGTTGCTTTTTACAGATTCAGACTAACACGGCTACCCCTCTGATACTTCATTTACGAGAATCATAAATTGCTCATATTCCATTAAAGGAGAAAATGCAGCAAAATTAATCATATCAATCATCTGTTGTGTGTTATTTGCTCAGTCTTAAAAGAGAATAACTAGAGAGTCGGACATTTGTCTGTTTATGCAGGCCCAGCTAACGGGGGGGGGCCGCGGGCGGCAGGGGCAGGAATGCTGTGTCTGTCCCTGAACCAGTAGCAA
>NW_020681234.1:0-618 GCF_002925995.2 Terrapene triunguis
ACTGTGTCCAGTTTTGGTCCCCACACTACAAGAACGCTGTGGAAAAATTGGAAAGAGTCCAGCAGAAGGCAACAAAAATTATTAAGGGCTGGAGCACATGATTTATGAGGAGAGGCTGAGGGAACTGAGATTATTTAGTCTGCAGAAAAGAAGAACGAGGGGGGAATTTGAGAGCTGCTTTCAACTACCTGAAAGGCAGTTCCAAAGAGGATGGATCCAAAACAGAGGTGGGCAAACTACAGCCCGCGGGACCCTCCTGTCCAGCCCCTGAGCTCCTGGCCCAGGAGGCTCGCCCCCTGCTGTTCCCTCTCGCCCTCCGTCTCAGCTCACTGCGCCGCCAGCACAATGCTCTGGGTGGCGGGGCTCTTGCAGAGCTGCGGCCTGACCCGGTGCTCTGTGCTGCGTGGTGGCGTGGCTGGCTCCAGCCGAGTGACGCGTCTGCCTGTAGCCAGCCTGTAAGGGGACAGGGAGCAGTGGGGGTTGGATAGAGGGCAGAGGAGTTCGGGGTGGTGGTCAGGGGGCGGGCTGCGGATAGGGGGTGGGGCGGTCAGAGGGCAGGGAACAGGGGGGTTGAATGTGGGCAGGGGTCCCTGGGGAGCAGTCAGGAAGGAGGGGGGG
>NW_020681234.1:718-1680 GCF_002925995.2 Terrapene triunguis
GGGGGGGGGGGTCAGGGAACAGGGTGGGTTGGTGGGTTGGATGTGGGCTGTCAGGGGGCGAGAAGCGGCGGGGGCGGGGGGCGGATACTGGACAGCCTCCCCTAACCGGCCCTCCATACAATTTCAGAAACCCGATGTGGCCCTCAGGCCAAAAAGTTTGCCCGCCCCTAATCTACTCCTTGTTTTGTCATCTGGTACCACTGAGAACAGTCTAATGGTCTCAAGTTGCAGTGGGGGAGGTTTAGGTTGGATATTAGGAAACACTTTTTCACTAGGAGGGTGGTGAAGCACTGGAATGGGTTACCTAGGGAGGTGGTGGAATCTCCTTCCTTAGATGGTTTTAAGGTCAGGCTTGATAAAGCCCTGGCCGGGATGATTTAGTTGGGGATTGGTCCTGCTTTGAGCAGGGGGTTGGACTAGATGACCTCCTGAGGCCCCTACCAACCCTCATATTCTATGATTCTATGAATACATACTCAGCTGTTCTCAGGTCACTCTCTAAGGGCTCGTCTACACTAGAAAGTTAGGTCAGTTGAGCTACATCACTCAGCGATCTGAAAAATTCTCATCCTGAGAGATGTAATTAAGCCTACCTAAATCCCAGCATAGACAGTGCTAGGTAGAGACTAACACCTCTTGGGGATGTTGATTAACTACAGTGATAGGAGAACCCTTCCCGTCACTGTAGTGAGTGTCTACAAAGAAGCACTGCAGCTGTGCCACTGTAATGTTTTAAGTGTAGACAGTGTCTGCAACAGGCAATACCACCAATACTGGTTTATTCAACTCAGTCAGCTAGGCTCCATAATTACATCTTGGGCCTGCACTGTCTTGCTCCTTCGGCAGTTGTCATCTGCACCACCATAAAAACATGCAAAGTGAGTGTAAAATGCTACCACACCAGAAGGCTAGTACGTTCCACCACCTTGCACTGGGGCAAATGACTGCACAAGGTGCAAGGC
>NW_020681235.1:0-303 GCF_002925995.2 Terrapene triunguis
ATCTTCCACCCCCCCCCCCCCCCCCCCCCCCCCCCCCCCCCCCCCCCCCCCCCCCCACGGCCTGACATCTTTCACCCCTGCCACCCCATCACTGCCCCCACCAGCCTCTCATCACCCCCCCCATGGCCTGACATCTTCCACCCCCGCCACCCCATCACTGCTACCCTCCAGCCTCCCTTCACCACCCCCACACAGACTGACATCTTCCACCCCCGCCACTTCATAACCTCCGCCCCCACCAGCCTCCCAGCACCACCCCCTACACGGCACATCCCTCTTCCCTGCCTCTCCCCAGGCTGGCAT
>NW_020681235.1:403-2657 GCF_002925995.2 Terrapene triunguis
AAGATGATGGCGGGTGAGAAGAACCTCCAGCAGATCTGGAAGAAGAGGGGGGGCGGGAAGCCCAGCATCATCTCGATGTCCTTGAAGTAGTTCCGGTGTCCTGGTGGGGACAGACAGGGACACTCAGCGCCCAGGGGCACGGGGATGGGCAATGCCCCCCGAATGCACACACCCTCCCCTGGGAACCCGGGAACCGGGGTGGAACAACCGTGCCCAGTGCTCAATTTGTGCCAGGGCCTGGCAGGGCTGAGCCCCAGCACCTCTGGGCCTGGCAGTTCAGAGCCCGGCACCGCTGGGCCTGGCAGGGCTGAGCCCCGGCACCTCTGGGCTTGGCAGTTCAGAGCCCCGGCACCTCCGGGCCTGGCAGTTCAGAGCTCCGGCACCGCTGGGCTTACTACATCAGTTATGAATGTAAAACAATTGCTTGAGCTCCAGCCCCTCTTTCATAATAAATGAAGTACTGACCGCACCCCCTGCCCATCGCCAGCATCCCTGTTGGGGAGCTCAGCCCTTCACCCCATAGACCAACACAGAGAGGCCAGGACCAGTGGGGACAGAACCCAGGAGTCCAGGCTCCCTCCCCTGGTGCCATTAGACTCCATTCCCCTCCCAGGGCTGGGGATGGAACCCAGGAGTCCGGCACTGCACTGAGAGCTGCTCTTTGGGCATGTGGCCCAGCCAATCAGAACGCAGTCTATTCCTGGTGGCTCTGGTGTCTGCATCAGCTGGGCTCCCATTGGCTGCTGACAGGCCAGGTACCCCACCTGTGACCGCAGGGCGGAGGCGATGGGCCACCGTTGCCATGGCACCAGCAGGTGGAGAACGTACCGTAGATGTACATGATGGAGACGCACATGATGCAGGAGATGATGACCAGGGAGAAGCTGGCAGCGTAATTGTCCATGAGCAGAAGCCAGTATATCCCAGCCTGGAGAGAGCAGGGTGTGACGTTAGGAGTGTAATATCATAGCTCACTGAACGGTGACAGGGCCAGAAACTCCCAGACTGACCTGACCCAAGGCCAAACTCTAAAGACTGGTTGGGAAGATCTGTAAATGAACAGAGCTTTGACATGCCGCCGGCATTGTCAGAGGTAGAAGGGGAGCTGTGTGCTCAGGGCTTGTGATGGAAGCAAACAAGTCTTGTCTATTGCTATAGCTTTGATTCAAAGATCAAAAAAGGAATATTAACATTTAGGAAGACACTTGAGGGAAATAGTATTATTGTCTCTATGTCTCTTTGAAGGTTGTGGTAACCTGTATCTGAACTGTTTAATGGATAAATTACACTGTGCTAATTGCCAGGATGTTTGGAAGAAGGAGAGTTAAGCCTATTGTTTTCTCAGGCCGACAGGCTGCTGGAAATGTATAAGAACCCTGGGACACGATCCTGCTTCATCTCAGATCTGCTTTGGGGTTCAAGAGGAGGAAACCTTAAGCCACAAGGATTGAGATCCCCTGGAGTCACCCTGAATATGGACATTGGGCTATAACCTAAGGACTATTTCTAAAAGGACTTTTGGCAACTACACGCTCACCTCTGCTATGTATCTGAACCTCAAGAATTGAATTCAAGTCTGTCTGTATATTGATCTTTTAAGCAACACTTTAATCTCTTTTCTTAATACATTTTATTTTAGTTAATAAGAATTGGCTCTAAGTGTGTATTTTGGGTACGACCTACGTTATAATTGGACCTGGGTATGTGGCTGATCCTTTGCGGTTGGTTTTGTTTATATGATGAAATAAGATTTTCAGAATTAATTATCATATGTTTGACAGGTGTGCCTGGATGGAGGCCTGAGGCTGGGCACTTTAAGGGCACTGCGTTGTTTGGACTTCTGAGTAACCAGTGAGGTTCTACAGAAGCTGTTTTGGGCTGGTTGGTAAATCTAAGTATTGGAAGATCCAACAGCGTTTGGGGTTTTCTGCCCCGTTTTGTTTGCAGTTCACCCTGATTGAGTGACCTCAGCTGGCTCCCACAGGCAGCACCGTCACACAGGGGTCAGAGTGAGACAGTCTGGGGACCGCCATCCCCGCCTGGCACCACCATCCCTGCCTGACACTGCCGCCTGGCACCACCACCCAGCACAGCCTTCCCACCTGGCGTGGGCACTGCCACCTGGCACCACCATCCCCACTACTGCCGCCAGGCACCGCTATCATAGCCCAGCACCGCCATCCCCACCCGGCAAGGCACCCAGCAGCGGGAATCGCCACCCAGCCCAGCATCGCACAGGCATGGCCCTCTGGGA
>NW_020681236.1:0-1909 GCF_002925995.2 Terrapene triunguis
TTCTTTTTGCGAATACAGACTAACACGGCTGCTACTCTGAAACAATTCAATGATTATATATGGTGATTAGCTACAATAAACAGTTTAATCAGGGACATTTAAACAACAATCACTGTAGTAAAGCTTCCAATACCACTTAGAGCACGTTTGTCCAAGCAGTTATTCATATTTTAATCATATCATGCAGGATTCTGCTGCTGCCTCAGGGGCAGAAAATGTGCTGATATTTAACTGAGGCTGCTGGTGCATAAACAAAGATTATAGAACATCTTGTCACGTCACAAACAAACAGCCATTCATTACAGGAAGAATGAAATATTTGTCTGATCTAAACCTAAAAATTCATAGGAAATACGTTTTTAAATGTTTTAAATAAGTGATTTAAAGAAGGATTCAATATTTGCATCAAGAGGGATAGTTCTTCATTTTACACCAATGTTATCAATTCTCAGGCTCCAGGGTATAAACTGGTCACCAGCTGCAGTCTGGGAGGAATCTTACCCTCATGGTGTAGAAGTTGATCAGGTGCATTTTAAATAGTTTTTCTTATTTTTTTATATTATTATTATTCTCCTCCACTTACTTCTGAAGCATCATGTATAAACGGTTGCTGGGGGCAGGACACTAGACTTGAGAGAATATTAGCTTTGTTATAATTTTTTAATGCTTTGTTTTTTTTCCTCTCTAGCTAGGAAATATATATTTAATCATTAATTGCCCACTACTTTAGTCTACTCCAGTGGCTTGGCTATATATAACTATCTTTCATTTTTCTTACCAACTACTCGCAGCATGATTAGGAAAAAAAACATTCTAAGCTAATTGTTATAATCATCCAATTCCCCATTAATTAAAAACAAATATGTGCTTTAATAAAGCACTGACTTTTATAAATGGCCAGTTTTTAAAGCACAAAAAGCATATATGAAAAAAATATAGACAACTTTTAACTATGTGAATGATACCAAAGTCACTAAGGGCTACATTGTTCCCTTGATCTGCAAGCAAACTTCCATTTTGAATGGGACTGTGGGTAGTATATGTTCCTAAATGTGATATGCATATGATAATGACCCTAAAATTGTATACAAAATGTGGGTACAGAAGTTTTCCTTTAACAAGACAGTGCCAGTAAAGTATATATTAGAAATATTGGGTTAGTCACCAATGTAGTTTATGACTATGTAACTACCGTTGATATCAGTATGCATGTGGATGTAACTTCAGAAAGAAGAAAAACACCCAATACATTCCATGACTGTGATTTGCTTATGCTTCCACTCAAGGCAATGGCAAACTGACTGATTTCACTTGCAAGCAGGCTTGGGCTCCCAGTGCCGTGCCATAATATTTTGAAATTTGTACATTAAATAGTACTTCAGTAAACAACTTCACTCTTTACTGATCTGTGTCCTTTGAATATCTTTAGCTTGACATCTCATCAAACACAAGTGTCAGATTTGCTTTAATGGGCATGTTGATGTTTTTGTTTTGAGTGATATTTAATTATTATACAAGTCAGATGAAATCTAAAAGTAAAATTTATTTGAGACATTTAATTTAAAGTCTTGCAAAAATCCTTTTAATTTGAATAGATTCTGCATACCAAAGCACATTGAGGAGCATAGGACTGAATATTTATCCATTTTCTTTACAGCTTTTGTTTCAAGGAACTGCCATTTTCCTTACTTGCATTGGTATGATAAATCGAAAGTGGCAACAATGGATACAATTCCAATAGATTATAATTTGTAGCTTCATCTTCTGAAATTTTAAGTAAATATGTTGTGATTATCTGGTTGGTGTTATTAATTACACACTGAATGGCAGTCTGCATGCATTAGAGAAAAATTAAAACACCTACCAGATTTCCATGCAAGCACATTCTTTAGAGTTTAGAGCTTTGGCA
>NW_020681237.1:0-1069 GCF_002925995.2 Terrapene triunguis
GACCCCTGGTTTGAACAAGGTGAAACTGAAGGCACATAGACTCAGGCATGGGAGTAACTAGAGTGACCAGATGTCCCGATTTTATAGGAACCGTCCGATTTTGGGGTCTTTTTCTTATATAGGCTCCTATTGCCCCCCACCCCCATCCCGATTTTTTCACATTTGCTGTCTGGTCACCCTAGGAGATATATGGGATTGAGGGCCCAGATTAGAGCATGAGATTACAAGTGCAGGAGGTGCATGGTGTGGGATTGGCGGTACGGGAGAGGAGGGAGGATGGGAGTGGGGCACAGGGGGGATATAGGGGCAAGGTTGGGGTGTAGGGCGGGAGACTGGGTGGAGAGGGGTGAGATTTGGGACACAGGTAGGAATGGGGTAGAAGGAGAAAGAGGTCTGCGGGATCTGTGCCAGTTTAGGGGATGCATCTGGAAGGAGAGGGGGCTCCAGGGTGGGATGAGTGCATGGGGGGGCTACAGGTGGAACTGGGGGGGGCAGGAGTTGGATTTGGGGGCAGGAGCTGACTTAGGAGGCGTGGGACGGGACATCGGGGGCACAGGAGACGAGGACGGGGGCGTGGCGAGGGGAAGCAGCAACGCCCAGCGGAGCTGGGGCGAGGCCGGCCCCCCCGCCGGGCCCTGGGGGGCAGAGCGCGCGCGTGGCGCACCGGTGTGTCCCCGCCTCCTCCCCGTAGGGCCCCGCCGGCCGCTGAGGGCGCTGGGAAATGTAGGCGGAAGGGAGCGTCATCATCCGGGAGCTGCCGGTAACGGGGCGGCGGGGAAGGACTCAATGGGGGGTGGCGCGCGCGGCGCGCGGGCCGAGGGAAGGAGGAGGGGGGGGAAGCCGCGCGGGCAGAGCGGTAGAATGGCCCCGTGGCTGGAGCACGAGCCGGGGGGGGCTTGGGAGAGCCGGGTTCGAGCCCTGCGCCAGCCTCACGCTGCCGGGGGGGCTGGGACGGGCCCAGCGAGCCCCTTAGAGGGGAAAATGCATGAAATGGGAAGTCTGGGGAGAGGGATCAGTGATGGGGGGGGCAGTCCCGAGGGGAGGGGGAGGGATCAGGGATGGGGGGGGG
>NW_020681237.1:1169-1655 GCF_002925995.2 Terrapene triunguis
TGGGTGGAGAGGGGTGAGATTTGGGACACAGGTAGGAATGGGGTAGACGGAGAAAGAGGTCTGCGGGATCTGTGCCAGTTTAGGGGATGGATCTGGAAGGAGAGGGGGCTCCAGGGTGGGATGAGTGCATGGGGGGGCTACAGGTGGAACTGGGGGGGGGGGGGGGGGGGGGTTGGGGGCGGGGGGGGGGGGAGGGGGGGAGGGGGGGGGGGTGGCGCGCGGGCCGAGGGAAGGAGGGGGGGAAGCCGCGCGGGCAGAGCGGTAGAATGGCCCCGTGGTTAGAGCACGAGCCGGGGGGGCTCGGGAGAGCCGGGTTCGAGCCCTGCGCCAGCCTCACGCTGCCGGGGGGGGCTGGGACGGGCCCAGCGAGCCCCTGAGAGGGGAAAATGCATTAAATGGGAAGTCTGGGGAGAGGGATCAGTGATGGGGGGGCTTCCCTGGCTCTCAGGTGCCCCCCGCATTAAAGGGGCAGTCTCGAGGGGCGGG
>NW_020681238.1:0-446 GCF_002925995.2 Terrapene triunguis
GGCAGGGCTCCAGCAGTGATTTAAAGGTTCCGGGGCTCCTGCCACTGCGGGGAGCCCCAGCCCTTGCCGCCGCTGCCCTGGGGCTCCGGCAGAGGGGCTCAGGCGGCGCTTTAAAGGGCTCGGGGCTCCCCGCAGCGACCAGAGCCCCTGGCCCTTTAAATCCCCACAGGAGCCCTGCCACCACAACCCCGGGACTCCGGCAACAGGGCTCCGTCAGCGATTTAAAGGGCCCGGAGCTCCGCTGCAGTAGCCAGAGCCCCGGGCCCTTTAAATTGCCCCTGGGTCCCGGGACTTCCAGCCGCCTCTACAGCTGGTAGCTCCGGGGGTGATTTAAAAGCAGGGCCCGCTCTAACTTTTTTGCCGCCCCAGGCAAAAAAGAAGAGCGCCGCCCCTCCGTACCCCCGCCCCGAGCGCTGCGCCGCCGAACCCCCCCAGCGCCGTGCCGC
>NW_020681238.1:546-1153 GCF_002925995.2 Terrapene triunguis
GTAGCCAGAGCCCCGGGCCCTTTAAATTGCCCCTGGGTCCCGGGACTTCCAGCCGCCTCTACAGCTGGTAGCTCCGGGGGTGATTTAAAAGCAGGGCCCGCTCTAACTTTTTTGCCGCCCCAGGCAAAAAAGAAGAGCGCCGCCCCTCCGTACCCCCCCCCCCGCCCCGCGCACCCCCCCGCCCCCCCCTCCGAGTGCCGCACCGCGCCAAGCCCCCGCCCCCCTCCAAACGCCGCGCCAGCCCCCGCACTCCTCCGAGCGCCACGCCACCCGAAGCCCTGCCCCCTCCGAGCGCCAGCCCCCGCACCTCCCGAGCGCCGCGCCAACAAAAAAACCCGCTTCCAGTGCTGCCCCGACGAACCAATAAATAAATAAAAACCCGAGCGCCGCCCCGCCTCAAGGTGCCGCCCCAAGCACATGCTTGGTCAGCTGGTGCCTGGAGCCGACCATCTCTTCTGGTTGAGGCCACGCCCCTGCTCAGGACTCCCGCATACCAGTAAGTCCTTTAACTTACTTTCACCCCTGGACTCCGGGCTTGTCTACACTTGAAATGGGAGGGACTCTCCCATTGGCGTAGGTAATATACCTCCCTGAGAGACAGTAGCTA
>NW_020681239.1:0-15304 GCF_002925995.2 Terrapene triunguis
AGCCGCCCCTGGTTAGCAGGCACCAAGAAACAGCGAATCCATCACTTCCTTTGGTAGCTTGTTCCAGGGGTTAATCACACTCACTGTTAAAATTGCTACTTCTAATCTGGGTTTAACTTCCAACCATTGTTCTTGTTCTGCCTTTCTCCATAAGTTAAAGAACCCTTTAGTATCAAGTATTTTCTCCCCATGAAAGTACATAGACACTGGGATCTCTCACTCTGCTTTTTAATCAGTTAAGCAGATTGAGCTCTTCAAGTCTCTTGCTATAAATTGTTTTCTCCGACCCTCGAATCGTTCTTCTCTGCACCCTCTCCAGTTTCTCAATATCCTTTTTCAAATGTGGACACCAGAACCAGGCGTGCAGGAGTCACAGCATGCAAGACTTGCTGAGATCACTGTTGTGTGGTACTGAGATGCTGCACATGGCCAACTCAAGAGCCCTCTCCTCCCTGTAGGTGTCCTTTATATTTCACTGAGCAAAAGAAATTTTCCAGGATAAACAGTCCACATGAACTCATGGAAATTCATGGCCTGTTGGCCTGCATTAAAGAGCAGTGGCAATGCCTGGGGACTCAGAGTTTCCATTCCAGGCACGGCTTTTATGGCAAGGGGATGGCTATGATGCCAAGACAGCGAGCAATGCTCGGCAGGTGCAGTGACGGTTGTGCTGGTGGTTTCAGGGCTGGACATCCCGTTCCACATTAACCCCAGCCCAGAGAATGAGCTCATGGCAGCAGCCAGACAGCCTGGGAAAACATGTCCCCGCTCCAAGAGGATTTCCTTTTTCCTCCTCTCAATTGTTCCTCCGTTTTTCCTGCTCCGTTGCCTCCCTCCTTCTCTCCCCCGCTTACCAGTCCATTTCCTCGGCTTCCTTTGCACGTGAACCAAGACATTCCCCAGAATGCCACAGCCATATGATATTGGAATTAAGGGGGTGGGCTTTTAAAGCCTAGAGAGGCGCCATTGGGCTCCTGGGCTGCAGATGGAGGCCCTGGCTGCCAAGAAGTGAGGCCATCCCCTCAGCCACTCTCCCGCTGGGGACACAGCAGTGTGAGAGAGGTTGGTGCACTGCCATTTCCCGCTGCCCTGCTAGCTTTCTGCTCGTGACCATAACTACCCTCTGGGTCACTCTGTATCCGTCCCTAGAAGCATGCAGCCCGTCCCCTGGAGCGTGGGGGGAGTACTGTACCTGCAGCTCTGTCGAACTCTGACCCACGCCTTAGGCGCCTGTTTTGGGAACATACTTTGCTGCTGGGAGTGATGGGGAGGAGGGATCTCTGCTGTTCAGCAGGGGATATTGTCCACAGAATGGGGACCAGGGGACATCCCAGAGGACAGCTGGGTTTGTTGAGCTGCTCTCGCACTTGCCAGCCATGCAGTGCTGCTTTCTGGAGATGCTGTCTGCTCGCCCCCAACTCCCTCAGCCCAGCTAGATCCACTCCAGATTTGAAAAGGTCCAAGGATTCCCGCTGTGGGCTCCCTGGGCTCTGGAATACAAGGAAGCTCAGACTCCTCACAGCCCTTCAAAGGGAGCTGGGCAGTTGGTGGGTGGCTCGTCTCCCTCACTGTTAAAACGTTTGCCCTCTGTCACCTCGGGCCCTTTATGGCCTTCTGGGCCAAGTGTAGTTGAGCCATGGCCGTCCTGCCCTCTCCCAGGGCTAGTGACCAGCCGCCTTCAGAAAGCAAAGGCTTTATTCAGAACCAAAAGCAGAGAAAACATAAACAGCTTACGTGTGTGCCTGTTCTACCAGATGGCGCCATCATCCACATGGAGACAGCCGTCCAGCTTCCAGTCCTTCCGAGCCTTCCAGGAGGGCTGTTCTTATTGGCTCATGTCAGTTCTTGGAGCGAGTCATAGAATCATAGAAGATTAGGGTTGGAAGAGACCTCAGGAGGTCCAACCCCCTGCTCAAAGCAGGACCAACACCAACACCAACAGGCAGAGCAACCTCTCCTCTCTCTCAGGCTGCTAACTTTATCCACTTCTCAAGTCCCTCTGAACCCCAGTCAAACCACTGCATGCAATTTCCTGCAGGAAGCTGTACTTCTGCAGCCTTGCTTTCCTGTCTAGAGATTTGTGGTCATTACATTAGCGGTGTTAGTTCCCGTTAGTTCATTCATGCTTTAGGTGACCACACTGCAGGTACTGTCTTGTTTCAAGAAAGAAGTTAATCCCTTCACACCTGACGGGTAACAATACAAGGTGAGAGGGGAAACCAAGTCACACATCTTCTTCGATAAAAATAAATGAGATATGGCCCAGCTTTCCCCCCCCCCATTTCTAATTTGAATTTATGGATTCAAATTTCAACCATTGGTTCGCTAAGGCTGCCAGGGCCCAAGGGCTTCTCAAGCCCTAAAGCAAAGATCCAGTAAGGAACTGAAAAATGCACCAGGAAGCCCCTGAAAGTGCTCCAGTGCTGCATGCCTCAAGCAGGAGACAAACCAACAGCGAGTGTCCAGGCCTTGCTGTTTTAGGGGTACAACATCTCCCAAAGTTAGACAAAGCTTCCCAAAGTGAACAAGGTCCCGCCCCGTCTTACCAGCACCTTGTCGGATTGCTCCAAAGCTGCCCAGCCACTGACTCTGGCAGAGCAGCACGGAGGAGGAATTTCCGAATTGGGTTAATAGTGCAGAACTGGTCGGAGCCATCAGCAAGAAGTCACGGTCCCACCTCTTCTGTGGAAGCATGATGGTTACATCCTTCAGATATTTGTAAAGGGTTATAATGTCCCTTAGCCATAATGGACAGGTGACACTCTTTGACTGTCTCCCTGGAGATGCTCCCATCAGCCCCCTGAGCACTCCTGTGCCTCTTCTCCAAACTCCCCCTAGTTTATCAAGATTGTTCTTGTAGTGAGGTGCCCAGAGATGAAAACAATAGTTCTCTGTGCTCACACCAGCTCCTCACACAGATACTAGGACCTCCCAAATCCTGGATATGATGCTGTAGCGGGGTGGCTACCCCGCTCCTGCCTGAGGGGTTTAAAACAGCCCTGGCAGAGGGCTGGAGCAAAGGGAAAAGCTACTGGGCTGATTGGGGAAGTAGCCACAGCTGGGCCACGCCCCAACCAGGCCCCAGCTGGCCCTATATAAGAGGCTGGGAGCCAGGCACTCAGCAGTCTCTCTCTGAGTGCAGAGAGAGAAGGGCCTGGCTGCAGGGAACTAGAGCAGAGTACCTGGGTGGAGCAGGGCTGGGAAAAGACTGGGGCGCTCCAGCCTGGAAAGCCCCAGGCTGTGGCCTAGTGTTAGGCCAGGAGGTACTAGGGGTTGCAGAGGGCAGCCCAGGGCTAGGCTAAGGCAGCAGGTCCAAACCCAACCTTGCTGATGAGTGGCCTATACTGCAGTCTGCCCCAGAAAGTGGGGGCTAGATGGGGACTGGCAGTGGCATTATCCTGAGGTGGGGTTAGTGGGTGGGGGATCCCCTGGGAGGGGAGACCTAGCATGTGAGTGGGTATTGCCAGGGGGCAGGACCCAGAGCAAGGGGCACTGGGGTCCTGGGAGGGACATGGGGCCCAGTGCAGAGGACAAGGTGGACCACCAGCCTGCAGAGGGTGCTCCAGAGGCTGGTGAGCTAATTCCCTGGATGACCAGCAGGAGGTGCTGCAGGGGTGAGTCTGGACCCTCTTACAGATGCCTAATGCCCTGATCTGGTGAGGAGCTCTGAGTGGGGGCAGTGCTGTCCTCGCGGTGGGGGGAGGGGGCTATTCCTGTTGGCTTGGCCACCCATTCTCACCCTTAGGAAATGTCACTGCAGTTCAGGTCACTCCCTTCCAGCAAATACCCATGCTTCTGGTTCTGTCCTGCTGATGTATTTTCACTGAGCAGCTGTATTTGCACCTGGAATCTAGGGAGAACAGTACCTCATGTTTGCACAGAATGGATATATATGCGCAAAGCATGGAGAGTGCTTAGCATGGTGGGTGCACAGCAGGTGCTGAACTCTTCTTATCTACATGCCTAAAAGGGAGCTAGGCCTGAAAATGTGGCCCCTATACCAGCCCTGGGGATATAAGCACACACAACAATTGTGGTGCTACATCGTGAACCCATAATTGAGAAAAAAGGCCATATTGGTTAAAAAATGGCCTGTTTACAGGGGAAGTGAAGGCAGCTATAAAATAAAAATAACAATAAATACCAAAAGGAAGAAAGAGGAAATTAATAGTAATGAATATAAATCATTATTAGGAATTGTAGAAAATTGATAAGGGAGCAAAAGCACAAAAGGGGAAAACTATGGCCAGCAGAGTTAAGGACAATAAGGAGGAATTTTTTACATATTAGGAACAAAAAAGAATCCTGACCATGATATTGGTCCATTGCTACATGGAAATGGTAGAATTATCAATAATAGTGCAGAAAAGTCAGAAGTGTTCAGTAAATATTTCTGTTCTGTATTTGGAGAAAAAAACCTGATGATATGGTCTCACATTTGGTGATGATAGCACTCTTTCCATTCCACGGGTACCTCGGGAGGATGATAACAAAAGGTATTAAAGTTAGACATTTTTTCATCAACAGATCCAGATAACTTGAATCCAAGAGTTTTAAAAGAGCTGGTTGAGTTGCTTGATGGACCATTAATGTTGATTTTTCAGTAAGGCTTGGGGCACTGGGGAAGTTTCAGAAGACAAGAAAACAGTTAATGTTGTGCAATTTTTGTGAAGGGTAAATGGGATGACCCGGGTAATTATAGGTCCATCAGCCTGACATCAATCCCGGGAAAGATAATGGAGCAGCTGATATGGAATTTAATTAATAAACAATTGAAGGAGGTGTGACAGTCTATACTATTATGGTCACCACTTTCACAAGACTATGATAAATCTTGTACAAAGTATGCCTTGTGAGGTATCATTTGAAAAGTCATAATCTGCTGAATATCATTATCCTGTTAATATATGTGTAGTGGCACCTTTAAGACTAACAGATGTATTGGAGCATAAGCTTTTGTGAGCGGATGCATCCGACGAAGTGGGCATTCACCCACGAAAGCTTATGCTCCAATACATCTGTTAGTCTTAAAGGTGCCACAGGACTCTCTGTTGCTTTTTACAGATCCAGACTAACACAGCTACCCCTCTGATATATGTGTAGTGACACTATATGGAAAATTATATGATTCTATGTATGATTGTCACTTAAATATGTTGCAGTTCTGGGTAGCACCCACAAACCAGTTTTTTTCAGAGACAAAGACACACTAGCTCCCCAGAGAGGTGTTAAAAGGCCATCGCCTATTTAAGCAGCCATCCTCCAGCAGGAGAGGAGGTGTAAACAAGAAATTTACACATCATCACAGGGACGATTCAAACCTCACATCCACAATGGACTGTGTGTCACCATGACTCAGCAAGGATGTTTCTAGCACAAGAAACTGACTTATAAAGAGGGAGGAAAACACTTGACTTCACCTCTCCTCCTCCCATGTCTCTGCTCAAGACATCAACGACTCTCAAAGAACTGAACTAAGGCAGAGAGGTCCCGGTCTGAAAGGAGCCCCAGTCTGTGACATTTACTGCAGTGTATGGTGAGGAAAACCTTTGCTTTTAAGGTCACTTAGCTTGTTAAGTTAGGTATTAGCTTGTGTTTTACTCTTTTATTTTCTTTTGTAACCAATCCTGATTTTTGATTCATCATCACTTGTGATCACTTAAAATCTATCTCTCCAGGGGCGGCGAATTACACAGGCCTGTGGTGCCCGGGCTCCAGCAATATTCAGGACCGGGGGCCCAGCTCCACCAATGTTTGGAGCCGGGTCTCTCCCCCGGCCCTGCCTGGAGCGTCCCCCGGCCCCCGCCTGCCACCCCCCCGCATGCCTCCCCTGGGCCCCGGAGCGTCCCTGCCTGATTAAAAGCGGGCGGCTGCGCTGCCGGTCCCTGCTGCTCTCCTTTGCCTGGGCGACCGCCTCAGGCTAGGCTACAGCACCAGAGCAGGCTGAAGCCTCTGGCTGCTGCTGCCCCGGCGGAGGTGCACACGATTGGCAGCCCTCCCCTCCCCCAGCACCCACCGGGAGGAGACCCCAGAAGAGACCTTTGGACCTCACTCACCTGAGCAGCTGCTGGGGCTTCCTTGAGTGTCTGACTCTGTGATCCTGCCCCCCCACAGCCATGGGGCAAGGGGCAGCCCCCCGTGAGGCTAAGGTGTGAGGCAGCAGGCTGCAGCAGGGGAGGAAGCCACATGTGATGGCAGCACCCATCCACCACAGGGGAGGCGAGGGGGCTTCCTGGACCTGAGCAGCTAGGGCGTGGGTGAGTGTAGTGACACCCTGCACCCCCCCCCCCCCCCCGCCCACAGTCACTGCTTCTGGCCCACACTGGGCAAGGGGCAGCCCCATCCCCCACCCCCAGTGAGGCTACGGTGAGGAGCAGCAGCAGTGTGGGAGAGGGTTGGGGGGAGTCCTTCTCTCTGGCCCTAGCCCCAGGGCAGCCTCTCTGTACCCCAAACTCCTCATCCCCCGCCCTGCCCCACCCCAGAGCCTGTCCCCAGCCAGAGCCCTCACCCCCTGCACCCCAACCCTCAGTCCCAGCCCTGAGCCCCCTCCTGCACCCCTGCCCCAGCCCAGACCCCACACCCCAACTCTGTCCCAGAGCCTGTCCCTTGCACTGCAACTGCCTGCCCCAGCCCAGACCCCAGAGCCCACCTCCCGTCTCCCACACCCAAACTTCCTCCCAGTCCCTTGGGTGGGGGGCACGACTTGGATCCATTCTGGGCACCACCAAAAATTATACAAACCTGCTGCCCCTGTATCTTTCTGTAGTTAAACTTATTTTATTGTTTTACCTTAACCAGTGTGTTTGGATTAAGTGTGTGGGAGATTCCATTTGGGATAATAAGGCTGGTGCATGTATCATACTCCTTTGATGAAATGATGGACTTTCTATGAGCTTGCATGGATCAGTAGTGTACTGGACAGTGCAATACACACATTTCTGGGGGAACAAGGCTAGGTCTGAAAATTTGCAGGTATTCTGACAGCAAAGCAGTGTCAAAGGCATCCCAGACTAGAGGATTATGGAGACACAGCTATTCAACAGTCCAGATTGTACCCTGGATAATATCACAGGAGGGTCATGTCATTAATACAAATCAACATCGTTTTAAGGAAAGTAGATCCTGTCACACTAACTTGACATCTTTTTTGATGAGATTACAAGTATGGTTGATAAAAGTGATATTGTTGACATAATATATTTAGACTTCTGTAAGGCATTTGACTTGGTACTGCATGATATTTTGATTAAAAAACTAGAATAATATAAAATTAACATGACACACATTAAATTGACTAAAAACTGGCTAACTGATAGGTCTCAAAATATAATTGTAAATGGGGAATTGTCATCAGGTCTATTTCCAGTAGGATCCTGAAGGGAATGGTTCTGGACCCTACTCTCTTTAACGTTTTTATCAATGACCTGGAAAAAAATATAAAACCATCGCTGATAAAGTTTATAGATGACACAAAAGTAGGGGGAGTGGTAAATAATGACAAGGTTAGGTCACTGATTCAGAGCGATCTGGATCACTTGGTAAACTGGGCACAAGCAAACAATATGTGTTTTAATACAGCTAAATGTAAATGTCTATATTAAGGAACAAAGCATTCAGGGCATACTTACAGGGTGGGGGGCTCTATCCTGGGAAGCAGGGACTGAAAAAGACTTGGGGGTCATGCTGGATAATCAGCTGAACTTGAGCTCCCAGTGCGATCTTGAGGCCAAAAGAGCGAATGCGACCCTGGGATGTATAAACAGGGGAATCTCAAGTAGGAGCAGAGAGGTTATTTTACCTCTGTATCTGGCACTGGTGCGACCGCTGCTCAGATACTGTGTCCAGTTCTGGTGTGCACAATTCATGAAGAATGCTGATGAATTTGGAGAGGGTTCAGAGAAGAGTCACGAGAATGATTAAAGGATTAGAAAACCTGCCTAATAGTGATAGACTCAAAGAGCTCAGGGAAGGTTAACAGGTGTTTTGATCACAGTCTATAAGTATCTACATGGGGAACAAACACTTAATAATGGGCTCTTCAATGTTGCAGGGAAAGGAGTAACATGATCCTATGGCTTGAAGTTGGAACTAGGCAAATTCAGACTGGAAATAAGGCGTAAATTTCTAACAGAAAGAGTAATTAGCCATTGGAACAGTTTACCAAGAGTCGTGGTGGATTCTCCATCCCTGACGATTTTTAAATCAAGACTGGATGTTTTCTCAAGCTCTAGAAATTATTGTGGGGCAGTTTCTCTGGCCTGTATTATACAGGAGGCCAGACTAGACAATCACAATGGTCCCATCTAGCCTTGGAATCTAGGAATCTTTGAACCTATTGAAGTAGATGCTACTCTTCAAAATTCACCCTTGATTTTCATTTTGTTTCTTCCTCCTCTCAAGGCTACACTACACACTAGCAGCCAGCGAGAGGCAACAGAAGCCTGGATGAGCTCAGGGATCTATCAACTGGAGATTGGCCCAAACCAGAATGTTTGGATCCTGCTCCAAATTCCCCAAAGATGTGGGGATGTTTGAATCTGGATTCTTGGCTTGCCCTTTGTGGGTGAGGGCAGGCGGCAGTCTCCAAGCACCACAATTTGGAAGTTTTGAGGCCGCTCATCTGGTGTTTTGGTTGGTATTCATCTTTACTTCCCTCATCTCCCTGGTTCCTACCATCCTAGTGTCATAGAAATTTCTGTCCGTTCCAGCTGAGGAATAAGGAGAGACAGACACAGCTAGCCAAGCAAGGAGCCCCGGGAGGGGCGATCCGTTTATTTCAATTGCAATTGGGTTCGAGCTCATAAGTCAGCAAGAAAGAAAACACTTACACCAAAGCATTATATGCAGTTGCTTATGATAATCTATCGCTCTGATTGGCCAAAATTTGCCATCATTACCATACATAATTAGCAAGCTACATGTATCTGCCCCTCTTATGACCCCTTATTGTTCATTTACTTGCCCCCCACCCTTGTTATTTTGCAAACTAAGTAGTTAGTTATCTATAGGATACAGGCACAGGGAGTTCCATTGTCTATAGGTTTGGAGTTTGGCTACATTTCCTCTCGAAGGAACTTCCTGAGTTAAGACATAGCAATAGCTGTATATCTTCCATGTGTACGTGACAAATTTGCCCCCTGGCCGTTAAGTAGAATAATTCTATATCACTAGTTTGCTCATGGGACCGAAAGACAGGGGGCTCCATGGCCTGGGTCTATCCCCGGCAGCCGGACCTTGAGCAAGTCACTTCATTGCCGAGTTGCAGCCTCCCGGTGCGTAAAAGGGGCTAAGGATCCTGTTCTCCCACCTCCCTGGGGCTGAGCGTGACCCCAGAGGGAGTAAAGCACCTTGAGAGGCCTAGAGAAATGCAAACTGCTGCTAATGAATCCTCATTGATCCTTCAAATTGCTGGGCTGAGCCCTGCTGTCCCTGTTCCTGTACAAAAAGGCCCAGCTCAGGCATGCAGCCTCCCTCATTTAACCCTCCATAGGCCAGATCCCTCTGCAGCCTTTCAGGGCCTGGAGAGCTGACGAGAAGTGAACTATGGGCTCCAGCATATGGCCAATGCTTCACTCTGCAGCACCACTGTGGAGGCTTCTGCTCAGCTGCCCTCCCTATCCCACCCACAGCTGGCTATGCCAAGGCCCCTTGGGGACGCTGGCCCATGCTGCCTTCCGCATCCCCGTCGGCCTCGTGCTGTCGTGCATTTCACACGTGTGAGGAGGCAGCCCGTGTGTATTCCTGCAGCCCAGCGCTGAGACAGCTCTTCATCACACAGCAGCCGGCTCCGTTAGGCTCAGATTGCACAGGAACATGTCCTGAGCCCGGCTCCGGTAGTGTCATTACCATACAGACACAGGGTCCTGCTTTGTCCCTCCAGACATGGGATCCTGCCCAGTGACGGGTGCTGCCGCGCTGCCCAACAAGCTGTAGTCACTCTGGAAGGCAGCAGGGACGGTCCCTGGAGCAGTGGGGACCGTTCTGCCGGCAGGCAGTGTGCAGAGGAAGCTGCTGAACGCTGGCCCAGGTGGGACCACTATGGCCCTCCTAACGTTCCCCACTGTGACCCTCTGGGGCAGGCTATAGCCTGAGAGACTCCCACCGGGGTTTGGGTCTTGTCTGCCTGGATGGACCCCAGCATGTTGTGACCATGTTAGAATGCCATGTTACAGGCTGCAAAGGCCTGGTCAGAAACAGCCAGTACTGCTGCCCCTCTAGCCTCCCTGACCCACCGGCCTCCCTGACCCTCCAGCCTCTCTGAGCCTCCCTGAGCCTCCAGCTCCCACCAGCCTCTCTGATCAGCCTCGTGCACCCACCTTCTCTTCCCAGCAGGCCCTCCCTCCCCTCATTAATGCTTTCCATGGCTCTCTCCATGAAGGGGCAGCTGGTCCATTCCCCCCACGTTCAGCCGTTCTCAGCTCATGGGTGCCCTCACCTCTGCACCCTGAGGTTTGCCTAACCCTGGACTCTGGGAGCACCCACAGCCAGGGCTGCTAGCAAGATCCCTACATCCGTCCCTCTGAGCCCCGAGTGCTCGCCGATTCCCAGGGCATCGCTTCTGCTCCTGGATTGGCTGACCCCAACGTTTGTGTGCAGGGTGTGTTGTGCTGTACCGTCCCTGCGTGCGCCTGCACCCTCCGACCGCGTTCAAGGCACAGTCCCCGTTGGGGCAGCGTGCCCAGGCAAATTCATGGCTCCCACCCAAGACACCAGAGTCTCCACCCTCCTCCCGCGCTGTTTACTGACATCTGGGGGATGCTCTACTAGTAGGGAACTCCCCACCACACTGCCCAGCCCCCTGACAGACCCTGCCCCCTCCCCACTGTGCTGCCCAAGCCCCCCAACAGACCGCAGTCCCTATCCCCCAACAAATACCAGGCCCTTCCCACCGCACTGCCCAGCCTCTGACAGACCCCACCTCCTCCCCACCATGCTGCCCATCCCCCAACAGAGGCCAGGCCCTCCCCACCACGCTGCACGTGCAGGCAGAGCCCGTCTGAGGCCCAAGTCCATTGTGGTGCTGTGCACAAGCTGAAGCGCCCAGTTTCCAGGAGTTCGCACCCATCGGGCTCCTTAACAGTAATGACATGACAGCGTTTAACCTGGAGCTGCCACCTTGAGCTGCCCACGCTTTCCCCTGCCTGCGCCGGCTGGGCCAGAGGGGGAAGGAGAGAGCCACCCAGCCGTCTAAGGTCACGCTGCACACCGGGTTCACCCCCCTGCTGTGGTCTGGGCGCTGCGGCCTGACTGCGCTGCGACACGCTGTGGAGTGGTTACTGTCATTGTCAGGGGAGACATTCGTTCAGATATTCGGAGCTCAATCCTACAGCAACATATTCTTGAGAGCAGTGATGTGGGGGGCAGGATGCACCTCCCCCCTTCCAAAGCCTGAGGGGGAGATATGATCGCTGCTTTCAACCCAGGCTCCCAGCCAAGAGCGGCCAAAGCCGAGGTAGAAAGGAGATTTGGGAGGCAGCCAGGGATTCAGGTCACAGCTTCTGCATCCCTAGAAAAATCCATCTCAGCCATCCAGTTGTCTTGTGCCAGCCCCACGCTTGGCCAGAGACCACAGGTGAGGAATCCAGATGTGACATCTTCCCCAGGAATCACGTTTAGGGGCTGACAGGCCGAAAACTTGGGTTTGGAAGCACGGTGCCAAGCTGAGCCGTTAGCCTTGGATCAGAGGCAAAGAACAAACGTGCAGCCCAGAGACAGCAGGAAAAACCCAGAGCTTGTGAGCAGGGCAGGCCCAGCCAGGAGCTCAGAGAGGCCGCTGGAGGCTGTGGCTGGAGGGGGACCCAGAGGAAGAGCAGCAGCAGGGACTGGCTGGTGTAGGCAGAGAGAAGCAAAGAGCCAGTTGTGGTGTGGCATGGCAGTGGGCACAGCGGGGGAGGCCAACACACTGCAGTGCGATGGATGGGCTGTGGGGCAGTCTCTTGGGGGTGGGGCAGAGATGAACAGGCTGTGGGACAGTCCCTCTCGGTGTGGGGGGGAGATGAATGAGCTGTGGGACAGTCCCTCGGGGTGTGGGGGAGAGATGGACAGGCTGTGGGGCAGTCTTCTGGGGGGGGGGGGGAGATGGACAGGCTGTGAGGCAGTCTCACCAGGGGTGGGGGGCACAGATGGATGGGCCGTGGGACAGTTCCTCGGGTGCGGGGGTGTGACGAAGTGGGGGGTTTTCTTATTTTCTGTGGAGTTTCAATGGTTTGCATGTGGAGGGGGTGAGACTCTGGGGTGGGACCCTGGTTTAACGAGGTGAGGGGAGAGGGAGTTTGTTTCTACAGAGGACCGGAGAGAGAACTTGGGGCCCCAGCCGATGGCCGGGAGGATGGATACCCCAGCGACCGGTGACCTGGTGACCCAGAGGCCCAGCTGAGGAGACGCAGCCGGTTCTGGCCAGCGGGCGGACAATGGGCTGCAGAGTGAGGACCCAGTGACCTAACCAGCCGGTTCCAGCCAGAGGACAGAAGAGGGGAGAGGAGGCCCCGGTTTACGACAATGTTTACCTGGAGAGAAGACAATGGACAGAGGCGGGACTTGGGGCCGGTGATCTCAGAGGCCCAGCTGGGAAGCAGGGGGGGACTCGGGGTTGGAGAGGGGGAGCAGGCAGAGCCCACCTGGAGGCAGAGAGACTGGGGTGTGCTGGGCTGAGGGAGGCCAGGCCTGAGGCCCTGAGAGTTTCCTGTGCTGTGTTCAACCCTCAATAAACCCTCCTGTTTTATGCTGGCTGAGAGTCGCTCCGGTCTAGAGAACAGGGTGGCATCAACCCCTTCGGGGGTGGAGGCCCGGGGGGTCCAGAGCGAGTGGACTCCCTGAGGAGGCCCACGGCGAGAAACAGGTGTACTAAGGCTCCGAGAGGTGCGGCTCCAGGAGGTGGAGGGGCCTGACCCCGAGAGAGAGTGGACCCCCGCGAAGGGCTGTCTCACTAACAGGGGCACCCCCCACGGACCGCACGGGGCCAAGAGTGGGCACGATCTGTGAGTCCGTGACAGGTGGGGAGATGGACGGGCCGTGGGACAGTCCCTCAGGGTGCGGAGGGGAGATGGACAGGCTGTGGGGCAGTCTCCTGGGAGGTGGGGGAGATGGACGGGCTGTGGGACAGTCCCTTGGGATGTGGGGGAGAGATGGACGGGCTGTGGGGCAGTCTCCTGGGGGGTGGGGGAGATGGACGGGCCGTGGGACAGTCCCTCGGGGTGTGGGGGGCGGGGGGCAGGCCGTGGGACAGTCTCCCCGGGGATGGGGGGCAGCCCCACCACTTGAGCCATTTGTACTCGGCTGCGCAGAGCCATGCAAAGGCTGTGCCTGGCGGGAGGGCAGAGCAAAGAGGTGTTTCCCTCAGCCCCCCGTGGTCTGTGGAAAGGGAAGGGCTGAGGGGGTGCAGTGGCGTGTGGGGATCTCCCCTTTTCTCACCTTCCTGTGAGGGAGTGTGGAGGCTGGTGGATCCTGGGGCACCGGGCCTGCGCTGTGCTTGCTCTCCAAACCCTGCCCCCCCACACCCCTCTTGCTCCCCTACAGCCCTTGGCATCCCAGGGAGCAGGAAGCCCTGGTCAGACCCCCAGGGAATGCTGGGCCTCCCCCAGGGCTTGGCTCAGCCACAGGGAGGGGAAGGGGGCGGGGGGAGTTCAGTCTCTGTGTCCAGTGCCCTGCCAGCTCCCTGCCCCGGGTCTGGAACAGGCCTTAGGTGCCAGGGCTCTCTGGAGTCCCCGTGTGCTCGCCCTGCCCCAGCCCTGCAGCTCCCTCTCATAGCAAGCGCTCACTTGGCCCCCGCCCTGACTCCATCTCCCGGGGGGCAGAGCCAGGGGGCTGCTCAGGGCATCCAGCAGGCCCCTCTGTCCTCCCCAGGGAGCTTCAGATGAAGCCTGGCTGTTAGAGAGAAGGCCGCTCTCTCAGGGGAGTGCTGGAGGTCCTTGGCTTCCATGCAGGCTCTCGGTTTCCCCCAAACACCCGTCAGCCCCAGGGTCACGTCCCAGCCCCAGGGTCTCTGGTTCCAGCTGCACTCTGTTAGTTCTCCCCAAAGCAAAGGTTGCCAACTTTCTGATTGCAGAAAACCAAACACCCTTGCCCTGCCCCTTCTCCAAGGCCCCCCCCCACCCCGTTGCTCGCTCTCCCCCAACCTCATGCACTTGCTCATTTTCACTGGGCTGGGGCAGGGGTGCGGGGTCTGGGGTTGGGTCGAGGATGAGGGGTTTGGGGTACCGGAGGAGGCTCTGGGCTGTGGCCGAGGGGTTCAGAGTATGGGAGGGGGCTCTGGGCTGGGAGTTAAGGTGCGGGAGGGAGGGAGGGCTTAGGGTGTGGCCTGTGGGGTAGGGCCAGAAATTAGGGGTTGGGAGTGTGGGAGGGAGCTCCAGGCTGGGGCTGGGGCAGGGGATTGGGGTGTGGGAGGGGGTGAGGGCTCCAGCTGGGGGTGCGGGCTTCGGTGTGGGGCCAGGGATGAGGGGTTTGGGGTGCAGGAGGGGTCTCTGGGCTGGGGCTGAGGGGTTTGGAGTGCGGAAGGGGGCTCAGGGCTGAGGCAGAGGGCTGGGGTGAAGCAAGGGTTGTGGGCTTTGGGAGGGAGTTTGGGTGAGGGAGGCGGCTCAGGGCTGCAGCATGGAGTTGGGATGCAGGCTGGGGTGCAGGGTGTGGGAAGAGGCTTGGGGCTGGGGCAGGGAGTTGGAGAGCAGGAGGGGGTGTGAGGTGCAGCCTCTGGGCATCGCTCACTTCAGGTGGCTCCCGGAAGCAGCTAGCATGTCCCTCTGGCTCCTAGGCGGAGGCGTGGCCAGGCAGCTCTGTGCGCTGCCTTGTCCACAGGCACTGGCCTCTCAGATCCCATTGGCCATGGTTCCTGGCCAATGGGAGCTGGGGAGCCGGTGCTCGGGGCAGGGGCAGCACACGGAGCGCGCTGGCTGCCCCTGATCCTAGGAGCTGGAGGGGGGACATGGCACTGCTTCTGGGAGCTGCAGGGAGCCTGCCTTAGGCCCATTGTGCCACTGACCGGACTTTTAATGGCCCGGTTGCGGTGCTGACTTGAGCCGCCAGGGTCCCTTTTTGACCGGGCTTTCCGGTAGAAAACCAGATGCCTGGAAACCCTAGGCCCAGCAGGGACTGGGGTTCATTACCCCGGCCCCCTACACACTGCCTGCCCACAGCAGCAGGGGATCAGGCCCATCCTGCATAACACAAGTGCCTCCCACTTGCCAGCCCCACTCTGTCTGACATCCCTGTACCATGCGTGGATTCCAAGTGCAGCCCAGTCCCCCACGCCAGCCGCTCTGCATGCGGGACATATGGCTCAGAGACAGTCACAGTCGTAGGGAGCCCAGACACA
>NW_020681240.1:0-371 GCF_002925995.2 Terrapene triunguis
ACCTGGTTAAAGAATTCAACTTTTAATTGTTGTTTGGGGTCTCTTATGGGATTATCCCATGCCTCGTAATCAAAATGTCTTCTTCTTCAGTGACTCTTGTATTCTTGAATGGGTGGGAAAATAGCTTAAGTGTGAAGTTCCTCTGCCAACTTCTGTGCACTCTTCAGAACGTTTTAAAATCCCTCATCTGACCGATAAGACTGCAGGTATGACTTTGCTTTGTCCAGTTGTTCCATTGCTTCAGACAGGGCCGGCTCTAACTTTTTTGCTGCCCCAAGCAGCAAAAAAAAGCGCCGCCCCCCGAGACCCCCCGCCGAGCGCTGCGCCGCCGGAACCCCCCCGAGCGCCGCGCCCCGCGCCGCCCCCCCGCC
>NW_020681240.1:471-1449 GCF_002925995.2 Terrapene triunguis
CCAAGCATGTGCTTGGTTGCCTGGTGCCTGGAGCCGGCCCTGGCTTCAGATATATCAAGGTCAACACCTTGGAGTCTCTTGCTTACAACATTTATTTCAAACAGTATGTCATGCTACAACACTAAGCCACACAGAAATTTTAAGTTATGTATGTTTCTGGTGATTCCATTTCCCTCTGCCACTGTTCTCCCACAAACAGTTCCTGTCATAGCATTATCCTCCATAATGGAAACTATACGATCATCTATCTTCCCAATTTGGTGTTTGATAGGCTTTATCGCCTCCACTCGAGTTTCCCATTGTGTGGCACTCAGTGGTTTCAGTGTCAGAGAGGATGTTCCCAGATGTTGCTTCAAAAATTGCCATCGATGAGTTGATGCAGAGAAAAATACATAGATGCTTTGAATTACATTTAAAAATACAGCAGCCTCACTAGAAGCTGATGCTGCATCACTGACCACCAAGTTCAATGAATGAGAACTGCATGGGACAAAAAAAGCTCGAGGGTTTAACTCTCGGATCCGTGTCTGCACTCCTCCGTTCTTTCCTCTCATGTTGGCACCATTATCGTAGCCCTGACCTCTCACATCAGCTATCACAATCCCCATATCTTCCATTTTTTTAAGACGCACATTTGCCATACCAGCTCATGTAGTATCATCAATGTCAATAAATTCTAGAAAATGCTCTCTGACAGTCACCATTGCAGGGACATTTTCACTAGGTTCTGTTGTTGTTACAAAACGCACCATTAAAGTCATTTGTTCCTTATGGCTGATGTCAGGTGTGCAGTCCAGAATAACAGAGTAATATCTTGCTGACTTCAGATCTGCCACAATCTTCTGTTTGACTTTTGTTGCCAGTAACTGTATGATCTCATTTTGAATTGTTTTTCCAAGGTAGTGGTGTGTGTACATTTCTTTGGTGGTGGCTCTTCTTATATGCTCCTGAAGTACAGCATCAAACTCAGCCATCAGC
>NW_020681241.1:0-2280 GCF_002925995.2 Terrapene triunguis
AGGTTCAAAAAGATTTCTGGTTTTTATTGCTTGTCTCCTTTAATTTTCATGAGCCTCTGCACTTCCAGGTTCCCTATAGTATCAGAAATAGAAATGCCATAAAATCTGAGAATGGGCCATGCTCGCAGTCTGTATTTCTCACTTGGCTGGAAGCAGAAAGTGCCAGACACCCTAACACAGCCTCTTTGCAAGAAATTTACCACTCACTTTTGAAGACCCATTCAAATTAACATCCAAACTTCTAAATATTTATCTAAACCAAACTATTAAACCTTTTGAAGTTTTCCCATCACTACTAAATACTAGAGTGTGAGTTTCTTGGTTTAATAGCAGAAGAATGAAATAGTGATGACAAAGAGACTCTTCGAATTAAGGATCTGTTAATATTCAAAAGGCTTGACATTTGTGCCGAAATGTTGTGCTAAGCTAATAGAACATGAGCAGACTTAACCTTGGGGTTTTGTGCTTTTACCGAGTGAACAAGTTTAATGCTTTTAAATCCTTATCAACCTCTCTTCAGTGTTTGCATTTAGAACATAATCTCCATTAAAAGCAGTGGAACATGTCCTCCAAGTGACCTTTTCAGTAATCAGAATATGCATATATTTCAGTTCTGAAGAGCACAACAACCTGTTTTATAGACTCAAAAGAAGATGGCCATCGAAGCCAAAGAGAATTATTGCTGAGGGTCTCTGGAGAGCAAAAAGCCTCAGTCATCTCACGGCTAAACAAAAACTTGATTAGATCTCATCTCTGAAAAAGAGATAAAGTGCAGATTTATCCATTTGAATAAGTGTCCTATTCTCGTTACTTTGAAGGGGGGAAAGCAATAAGAGGTGCTGCATGCAGGAACAGAAGAATTTGAAGGAAACAGCAGTGAAGATTTTCAGGGATTAGGAGCTTCAGGGGAGTGGAAATAAGAGTTGGAGCCTCTCTTCTCTGCGTCCCCAGTGTAAATACTGAAATATTTGGGGGAATGGTTTATTACGATATCGTGCAAGTCTACATTGACCAAACTTGGTTACCAATTTATGGCTGTTTGTCCATTAGGAGCTGAACTGAGAACCCTCCAACTCATTTCACATAGACTACCAGAGGCCCAAATAATTAAAATAATCAGCCCAATTGACACCTGCTCATTGACTGTCTCAGAAGTGGGACCAAGAACTGAAATGGGACGGAGCATCAAGAGGAATCTAGCACTGCCACTGCCCTCTACCCATGCTGCACTTCTCCTGGGAGGGGAGGAGGGAAGAAAGAGGACTTCCACCTCCAGAGCTGTCTGCTGAGCATCTTTCATTGGAGCAAAAGCCATAAATAAAAAACAAACAAACAGAGTTATACATTAGCATCTTTTGAAAACTTTCTGATGCTTGCTCTGGAGGGAAAGCAATATTCCTGCACTCCCCATCCAGCACTTGTCATGCAAAATAAACCCATCTTTGACATGAAGATCTCTCCCATCCTTTTTTCTCCCAGCAATCTTACACTTCCCTCCCCCCCCCCACCACCACCCAGAGAAAATCAGTGCTAGAGTTATTTTCTAAAGTGGCTTTATTATTCACTTGACAAACCTTAGCTTTTGATTGAACAATGCTGATGGTCTCGTGCGTTCGATTTGGAGAGTGGAGCTTCCATTCATACTGTACTTAGATGGATGTGCTTTGTCAGGGTGGATGAGAATGATATATGCTCATAGCCTTAAAGATGATATGCAAAAGGGGAGAAAATGTTCCCTATTTCTTGCTTCTTAAGGAAAAATGGTAAGGCCTGGATGTGCTTTCTGTTTTGTTTTCAGATGGGTCAGAGGTATTCTGCTTGTTTTCTTTTTACATGGAAGTAGAAGGAATATCAAATCTTGTCTCTCCTGTTTATACTTAGAAGGCTGGAAAGATGTGCAGGAGGGGAAGCTTTCTCAGCCCTCATAAATTCCTAGATTTTAAGGCCAGAAGTGACATTTATAATAATCTATTCTGACCTCCTACATAACAGAAGGCCAAAGAATCTCACCCAGTAATTTCTGCATCAACCCCATAACTTCAGTTGGAGCTGCAACATCTCTTTTAGAAACTTTAGAACAGTGCTTCTCAAAGTCGGGCTGCCGCTTGTTCAGGGAAAGCCCCTAGTGGGCCGGGCCGGTTTGTTTACCTGCTGCGTTCTCAGGTTTGGCCGATCACGGCTCCCACTGGCCGCGGTTCGCTGCTCCAGGTCAATGGGGGCTGCAGGAAGGGCAGCCAGCACATCCCTTGGCCCGTGCCCCTTCCTGCAGCCCCCATTGGC
>NW_020681242.1:0-2192 GCF_002925995.2 Terrapene triunguis
ATAATTTCCAGCACAGACCCGGAACTCTATAAATGTTCTCTGTACGTGCGTTTCCCGAGGATTGGTGGCCAGTGGGCTGGCGGCTCGCAGTACAGACCTCACTTGCCACCCTTTGGTGAGCTCTGACACACCTAACTGACCCAGGAGGCCCCTGTGAAGCCCTCTGCCCGCCGTGCCCTCTGCCCATTGGCATCCAGGGGTCCCTTTGGCACTGCAGCCATGGGACTGGCTCCTTCCCCGCAGCAGTGGAGGACTGGGAGGGTGGGAGCTGGGGGTCCCTGGCCAGGACGGGGTGTGTGGGTGAGTGCTAGCCCTCAGGGAGACTGGGGACAGGGCGAGGGGAGTTATGTACGTCTCCTCCCCAGGATGAGGAGCCTTTTAACCCTGACTACGTGGAGGTCGACCGGATCCTGGATGAGTCTCACAGTGTCGATAAGGACAACGGAGAGGTGACCAGGGTGGGGTGGAGGGTTTAACTGTGTGGGGAAGGGGAAACTGGGACAGTGAGGTGTGTAGGGGGGAAGTGGGGTCTGGGGCAGAGGCCAAGGCTCTGGGGCTGCAAACCCCCCTGATTTATGGGGGGCTATTGGGGCTTGGAGTGAAGCTCCAAGGAAACTCGCTCTGGGGGTGGGGTTGGGGACTGGGAACAGGCACCAGTGGGGACCTCCTCCCCCCAATTTTCCCCTCCCTGCACATGGCCCTGGCCTGGTTGGAGAGAGCTGACACTCTCAGTGGGGTGGGGATGAGCTGTGGGGGCTGGGTGCTGTGGGAGCCCCTTGTGACCATGGGCCTGTCCTTGTATCCGCAGCCGGTGATCTATTACCTGGTGAAGTGGTGCTCCCTGCCTTATGAGGACAGTACCTGGGAGCTTAAGGAGGACGTGGACGAGGGGAAGGTCCGTGAGTTCAAACGCATCCAGGCCCGGCACCCTGAGCTCAAACGCGTGGTGAGTGACAGTCTCTGGCTCCACCCCCCCAGTCCCGGCACTAGAGCTGCCAACTTTCTAATAATACAAAACCGAACACCCTTGCCCTGCCCCTTCTCCAAGGCCCCATCCACTCCATCCCCCCTCCCCCACCCTCACTCCCTTTCACCGTGCTGGGACAGGGAGTTGGGATGCAGGGAGGGCTCCTGGGGGGGCCCAGAAATGAGAGGTTCTGGGTGTAGGAGGGGGCTCTGACCTGGGGCAGGGGGTTGGGGTGTGGGAGGGGGTTCAGGGCACGGGCTTCGGACAGCGCTTACTTCAGGTGGCTCCCGGAAACGACCGGCCTGTCCAGCTCCTAGGCATGGGGCAGCCAGATGGCTCTGCATGCTGCTTGCACCCGCAGGCGCCGCCCCCTCCCACAGGCACCGCCCCTGCAGCTCCCATTGGCTGCAGTTCACGGCCAATGGGAGCTGCGGAGCCGGGGCGGGGGCAGCACATGGAGCCACCGTGGCTGTCCCTCCGCCTAGGAGCCAGCCAACCAGACTTTAAATGGCCCGGTCAGCGGTGCTGACTGGAGCCACCAGGGTAGGGTCCCTTTTCAACCGGGCATTCCGCTCAAAAACCGGATGCCTGGCAACTCTACCCAGCGTGATGAGTGACAGCCCCCAGCTCCACCCCATCAGACACCGGCTCCGCCCCCTCAGCCCAAATGTATCCAAGCCCTGAGCTCAGAGGCAGGAGGAGTAACAGCTGTGGCTCCACCCCCTACCCTGGCTCCACCCACCAGCCACCCCGCTTAAATGAATGGTGAGTGACAGCCCCCACCTGCCTCCCCCCCATCCCAAGCCAGCTCTGCCATCACCCCTTCCCCCCAAGCTGCATCCCAGGCACCTGGAACACCCAGGCATGGTGAGTGACAGCACCTGTCTCCGCTCTGGGCAGCCCCCTCTCCACTGTCGCTGGTGTAGGGGGGGCTTCTTTCCGCCATGCTGATGGTGTCCCCCCTGTCCCGCCAGGCCCGTCCCCAGGCCATCTCCTGGAAAAAACTGGAGCTCTCCCACGAGTACAAGAACCGCAACCAGCTACGGGAGTATCAGCTGGAGGGGGTCAACTGGCTGCTCTTCAACTGGTACAACAGGTGAGCTGGGTCTGGGGGGGCAGGTGAGGCTGGGGTTAGCTCTGTGTCTCCCACTCAGCTGGCAGAACTGCAGCCCGGCAGAGGGGCTGGGGCGGGGGGGAGGAGGTAGTTGGGGGGGATGCTGACCCC
>NW_020681243.1:0-2418 GCF_002925995.2 Terrapene triunguis
TGACTGTCCTGTTTCGTACAGAGTCAACAAGGGTTCTGACACCCTGGTCTCCTGCCCCCTTCCCCCCCCCCCCCCCCCCAAAATATGGTAATTGAGAACCTGTATTGCTGAATCAATGAACATTACAAACAGAGTCTTTCGTTCTGTTTAAGAGAGAGCCCAGAGATCCGGCTATCTTACTTTGGAAGGCAGCCTCAGATTCCGTATAATGAAACCTATTTTACTGAAGGCTAGAATGTACTCACAGATGAAGCATGGGGCTGGGAGCCAGGAATTTCCCTGGCGTCCAACTTGCTGTGTGGTCTTTCCTGAGCCACATAAAACTGGGGTTTTCAGAGTACCCTAGGGGAGTTAGGAGCCCAGCTGCTATTAAATTTGCATTTTTCCATCCCCTTAAGCCCCATTAAAAGTTCACGTCCTCTCTGATTCAATCCCCCCGAAACACAGGGTGAAGATGAACATTTATCCAGAACTTAATGCATGATATGGAATCTTTTCCACAGACTACAATCCGCTTTGACTCAGACTCGTTAACTGGCAATTCAGAAAGTGGGAAGTCAGCAGCCCAGGAGCTTAAAAAACATAAAAAGACTCGGCAGAGATATGTGCTGTTTAACATCTGAAGAGTCAAAACAAGATAAACTCCGGTAATTGAGGCCTTGGAAAACATGCTCCCTGCAAACCGTCCCAGTTACATTAAGCGTTCTGCAAAACCGTGTGCTTTGGAAAGGTCTCAAACTCACCACAGCAACAAGATTGAGAGCAGGGCTGGTTCCTCTCCCCCCCAAAAAACTGGATGCAAATGAATAAAAGCCTTATAAACGTAGAAAGCATGTACCCCAAATGTAGGGAGTATGGTGGGGAAGAGACCATAGACTACTTGGAAAATAATTATATCGCACAAACTGCATCGTCCAAACTCCATAAGGCGCTACCCATCAAGCGGGGGGGTAAGATCCTTTAACAGGGGGACAACAGCCGCTCCTCCAACTTACTGGCGGTGCATGATCCACCCGGGCCCAGCCCGTTGCATTCCCTCATTTCAAGGGGAGCGAGAAAGGCCTCCCACACCCCGCAGGCACAGAAGTTGCGCTGGCCGGCCCACGCAACCTCGCCAAGGCTTCCCGCCTCTCTGCTTTTTTTGCAAACGGGGGAGCCGATGGACCCCCCCCTCCTAGAAAACAAGCCAACTTGGCCACCCCCCCCCCCGCCAAAGCGAAGACCAGGGCGTGGAAAAGACACAGAAGAATGGGGTGGGAGGGGCAGTTAACGCTTTCTTGGACCGTTTCAAGCCCAGGCGCCATCAAAGGCAATAGGCAGAGAGGGACCGACTCCCCTTCCCCACCCCCCCCCCCACCCGACAGTTTCTCGTGAACTCTTCAGGTGGGTGGACACTGGCTGAAATGCACCGAAGCCCGTTTGAATCCGTTAGTCATGGCAAGGGGCGGGGGGGGGGGGCGGCAGACGCCCCCCCCCCCTTTTTTTTTTTTAAATTACTTCCACACACAAAAGACAGGGAGAAATCGAGAACTCCCCAACCCCCCCCATCCAAGGGGGGGCTCCCCAACCCCCCCCCTTGCACACGCCCCCTAGCGGGGGCCGTTGGTTGCCTCTCCCTCTCTCGGGCCGCTGGGGCGGGGAGAAGCCGCCTGGCGAAACCCCACCCTGCAGCCAACTCCCGTCAAACGCCGCAAGTCGCTTCCCCTCAGGCGCCGCTGCCAACCGCCCCCCCGCCCCGCGGCGGCGGGACCCGGGCCGGGGCCGGGGCCCAGCCTGAGGGCGGCGAGCCCTCCCCTCAGACACCCTCACCTGTGGAAGAGCTGGAGCGCGCGCGAGCTCCCTGCGGCCTCTCGGTCCCCTGCCAGGCGCCGGGCAACGCGCGCCCTGCCCCAGTGACGTGCCCGCCGCCCGCCGCCGCGCGAGAGGCTGGTCAAGCCCCAGCAGTCGACCGCGGAGAAACCGATCGGCCGCGCGAGGCCTCAGCCGCCTCCGGGGAGGAAAGGCGGGGCCGGCGGGGAGGGGCGGCTCCGGCCAGAGGCCACGCCCCACACTGCTGCCGCCGCCGCGCGGCCGCTCCTCGGGGGGCGGGGTGGGAGGGGCGGGCAGGCTGAGGCGGGAGAGAGGTGGGGGGAGATAAATGGATAGATACGGGGATCAATTGATAGATTGAGACAGGGGTCGATTGATAAATCAGTAGCGAGAGACAGGGATCAATAGAGACAGAGAAAGAGATACGCGGATAGCTGGATAGATAGATACAGGGATCAATAGAGAGATGGATACAGGGATCAATAGAGAGATTAGGTGTATGAGGATCGATAGATACAGGGATCAATAGAGACAGAGAAAGAGATACGCGGATAGCTGGATAGATAGATAGATACAGGGATCAATAGAGAGATGAGGTGTATGAGGATC
>NW_020681244.1:0-1249 GCF_002925995.2 Terrapene triunguis
GACTAATTTGGTGACTTTAATTTTTGTAATGATGTTAGAGTAGGAAAAGAGGTAATGTTTGCAGGGTGATATAGTCTAAGAAAATAGACTAGCTCTGTATCTACTACAGCTGAATTAGAGCTGGTAGATGTGCAGAGAACAACACCCCGGTCAAAACAAACACTGTTTTCTCCATAGTGGATAAATCTCCATCCAATTTAGACATGACTGTGGGTATCTCACAGGAAACTTTATAAAACAAAAGAATCTGAAAAATAACCCAGACTCTTGTCCGATCACTATCTATTAATCTGTGTTAGTCAATTGACATGTATTCCCAAACTGCATGCCACTATCCCACAGGTACAGCTGTTCATTGATGCAATCAACTCCAATATTGGTGCTTCCAGATGAGCCATTTGCACAGGAGACATGACTCAGGGTGTGTGTTGAGGCCTTGAAGGCTTTTGTAAGAGGCTTTTTAACTGGTTACTCAAACAGCTAAAAAAGGTGAGGGGGAAGGAAAACCCTTGACAGATTTAGATCTAGAAGCTGAACTATTTCACTATTATTCCTTGGAAACAGAAGAAGCAACCTGCATGACTACAAGAGAATTGGACGGACTTTGTTAATGTTAAGAGCTAAATCAGACCGCTTATATCTCAACGGGATAATAGACATGGGGACAAAGCAAGCTTCCAATTAATATGAATAATAAATAAACTCCCTATTAGCTTGGCTCATATTAGCAAGCCTCATTAGATTGTAAACTGTCTGAGGCAAGGATTAGGTCTTTCTTTGTGTTTCTACGTGTCCTAGCACAATGAGACACCAATCCTAATTTGGGACCTGTGAGCATTAGTGCAACATAAATTATTATTAATAACAATAGACTGCTCCTCCATGAAATTAATAGACTGGATCCCAAGCCCATGGAATCTTTCCATCAACTTTAGGCTTTGGATCAGGCCCTAATACCTCATGCTAGTGACACACAGGGACAATGCTTTTTCATAGATAGAAAGATTAACAAAATATTTGTCACTATAACTCAGGTGCATACACTTTTGAATAAATATAGAATTAGGAAGCCATAAGTAAAACTTGCTTATTGGGCTACACTGTTTGATCAGTAAGCAATTAGAGTAATTCACAGTGGAACAATCTGTGATCTAACTGGCGTGTTTGCTTTGGAAACAAGGCACTAGGATCTGATAAATTTCCCATTCAGGGCCGGCTCTAGGCACCAGCAAAACAAGCTGGTGCTTGG
>NW_020681244.1:1349-1832 GCF_002925995.2 Terrapene triunguis
ATTCGCGCGCCGCTGCTCCCCCTCCCTCCCAGGCTTGAGAGTGGCCGTGGCGCGGGCTCCGCTTCTCCCCCTCCCTCCATCCCTCCTAGGCTTGAGAGCCTGGGGGGAGGAGGCAGGGCTGGGGATTTGGGGAAGGGGCGGAGTTGAGGCGGGGCTGGGGGTGGGGTAATTAAAAAATGGGGGGGGGGGGCGGCCAAATTGTTTTTGCTTGGGGCGGCAAAAATCCTAGAGCCGGCCCTGCTTGAGAGCCTGGGAGGGAGGGGGAGACCCCGAGCGGCCGCGGCACGCGAAACAGCTGATTCGCACGCCGTGGCAGCAGCAGCAGCAGCAGCAGCAGCGGAGGTGAGCTAGGGCGGCCGAGGCACATTTTTAGGGGTGGCATTCTGGCGCCGGCCATGTCGCCCCTAAAAATGTGCCGCCCCAAGCACCAGCTTGTTTTGCTGGTGCCTAGAGCTGGCCCTGCTCTCAAGCCTGGGAGGGAGG
>NW_020681245.1:0-570 GCF_002925995.2 Terrapene triunguis
CCGTACACCCTTCTGCATCCCAACCCCCTGCCTCAACCCACAGCCCCCTCCTGCACTCCAAATCCCTTGGCCCCACCTGCCTGGAGCTCCCTCCTGCACCCAAACGCTTCATCCCCAGCCCCACCCCAGAGCCCGCACCCCCAGCCGGAGCCCTCACTCCCTCCTGCAACCCAACTCCCTGCCCCAGCCCAGAGCCACCTCCTGCACCCTGAACCCCTCATTTCTGGCCCCACCCTGGAGCCCGCACCCCTAGTTAGAGCCCTCACCACCTCCTGCACCCCAACCCCCTCCCCCAGCCCAGTGAAAGTGAGGGAGGGGGAATGTAGTGAGTGGGGGGCAGGCCCTCAGGGAAAGGGTGGGGCACGGGAGCCTCGGGGGAAGGGGTGGGGCCAGGGTGTTCAGTTTTGTGTGATTAGAAAGTTGGCAACCCTAAGCAGCTATTAATTGTGCTGTGTTTTTAGGCAACCTTGCCCTTAAACAGATAAAGGCACTGTTACAGTGTGCCTGTTACAGTGTTAGGGTTACCATATGTCCGGGTTTCCCCGGACATGTCCGGCTTTTGGGTCTTTA
>NW_020681245.1:670-1033 GCF_002925995.2 Terrapene triunguis
CCGTACACCCTTCTGCATCCCAACCCCCTGCCTCAACCCACAGCCCCCTCCTGCACTCCAAATCCCTTGGCCCCACCTGCCTGGAGCTCCCTCCTGCACCCAAACGCTTCATCCCCAGCCCCACCCCAGAGCCCGCACCCCCAGCCGGAGCCCTCACTCCCTCCTGCAACCCAACTCCCTGCCCCAGCCCAGAGCCACCTCCTGCACCCTGAACCCCTCATTTCTGGCCCCACCCTGGAGCCCGCACCCCTAGTTAGAGCCCTCACCACCTCCTGCACCCCAACCCCCTCCCCCAGCCCAGTGAAAGTGAGGGAGGGGGAATGTAGTGAGTGGGGGGCAGGCCCTCAGGGAAAGGGTGGGGCA
>NW_020681246.1:0-656 GCF_002925995.2 Terrapene triunguis
GCCACCAGTCCTGACTCCTGTTCTAATGGACAACAAACCCCCCAGAGGCACGGCAGAGGGGAAAGTAAGCCGGTCCGACCTGGTACAGCATACCGGCAAGAGCCAGTACGCCGTGCCGGACTGGACCGGCTTCTGCGGCGGTGATTTAAAGGGCCCAGGGCTCCAGCCGCTGCAGGGAGCCCCGGGCCCTTTAAAGCGCTGCCGGAGCTCCGGCAGCCGGGCTCCCGCGGTGATTTAAAGGGCCCAGAGCTCCGCGGAGGCTGGAGCCCCGGGCCCTTTAATTCGCCCCTGAGCACCGGGGCTCCCAGCCGCCTCTGCAGCTGGTAGCTCCGGGGTGATTTATAGGCCCTGGGGCTCCCAGCCACAGTTGGAGCCCCAGGGCTTTTAAATCTTGAAAGGCCCCGCCTCTTCCGGTTGAGGCCACACCCCCGCTCAGGACTCCGGCGTAACGGTAAATCCTTTAAGTTCCTTTCACCCCTGGGCAGGGATAGAGCCCAGGAATCGAGATGGTGGGGAAATTTCATTGAAACCGTTTCTGTCAGAAAATCCCATTCTAAACCAGTTTGTTTCTTGAATTCATAATAAGTGGGATGAAAGTTCTTTGCAAAAATATTTTGTTGCAAAACAAAAGCATCTCCTGTTTGTCACAGTGTGTT
>NW_020681246.1:756-1222 GCF_002925995.2 Terrapene triunguis
TCCCGCGGTGATTTAAAGGGCCGGTGCTCCTGCCACTGCGGTGAACCCCGGGCTCTTTAAAGCGCTGCCGAACCTCCGGCAGCCGGGCTCCCGCGGTGATTTAAAGGGCCCAGAGCTCCGCAGAGGCCGGAGCCCCGGGCCCTTTAATTCTCCCCTGAGCACCGGGGCTCCCAGCCACCTCTGCAGCTGGTAGCTCCGGGGTGATTTAAAGGCCCTGGGGCTCCCAGCCACAGCTGGAGCCCCAGGGCTTTTATATCTTGAAAGGCCCCGCCTCTTCCGGTTGAGGCCACACCCCCGCTCAGGACTCCGGCGTAACGGTAAATCCTTTAAGTTCCTTTCACCCCTGGGCAGGGATAGAGCCCAGGAATCGAGATGGTGGGGAAATTTCATTGAAACCGTTTCTGTCAGAAAATCCCATTCAGACTAAACCAGTTTGTTTCTTGAATTCCTAACAAGTGGGATGAAA
>NW_020681247.1:0-471 GCF_002925995.2 Terrapene triunguis
AGGACTCCTGGGTTCTCTCCCCGGCTCTGGGAGGGGAGTGGGGGCTAAGGGGGGGAGGGGCTGGACACTAGGACTCCTGGGTTCTCTCTCTACCATTCTGTCTGCCACACTAACTGGGGTCCCCCCCATGTCTCCCTGCAGGTACCACACGGGGTCGCTGGCTTTCGGGGCCCTCATCCTCACCATCGTCCAACTGATCCGCATCCTCCTGGAATACCTGGACCACAAACTCAAAGGTGGGGGCCCTCCTGGGGGGAGTCATCCCTGCTCCTGCCCCCCCCATTTCCCAGCCCCCCTCCTTAACTTTCTGCCCTTCACCCTTGCCCCAAGATCCACAGCTGCGTTTTGGGGTCTAGCAGAATCTGCCCCCCCCCCCGAGCCCTCCACATGTCTTCGAGCACCCTGACATTTGTCCCTGCTCCACGCAACCTGCACCCCAAATTTCTGCTTTCTCCCCAACATGTGACACCG
>NW_020681247.1:571-1506 GCF_002925995.2 Terrapene triunguis
CCCCCCCCCCAAGTGGAGCTGTGCCTCCGAACTGGGATACTCCCCCCAATGGGCCCCCTAAACCGTGAGCTCTCCTGCAAGCACCCCAAATTCTGGGGCCTGGCCCAAGAGCCGTCACCCTGCATGTGCAGCATCTCCCCGGACACCCCCCTGCGTTTCAGCAGCCCCCCAAATGCCCAAACCCTGCCCCCCCCCCAAAATCACCTGTTACCCCACCTCTGACACCTTCACCCCCACTTCGCTCCTTGTTAGCTCACAGATGGGCCAGTCCCAAAGGGGGATGCCCCCCCACTTCTCCTAGTCCTTGAGACATTTTGGGGTTCAGAGACCCCAATATTGCAATGAGAGATGCTAATTTTCCTTGTACCCAATATCTCGCCATATCCCCAGTCCCTGAGCCAACTCAGGGTTTGGGGACCCCAAGACATTTTGGGGTTCAGAAATGTCCCCAGATACCTCATTGTTCCCCCAGGCCTCAGATGTCCCTGTTTGTGCACCCCCAATATTTCATTGTTCCCCAAGATATTCTAGGGTTCAGGGATACATCCAAATATTTTGCACACCGACCCCTAAGCATTTTAGGGTCCTGGGATGTGTCCCCCAGTCTCCCAATACATTTTAGCATTCAGCTATGCCCTTGCACCCCCAAATACAAGACATTGGGGTTCAGGAATACCCCTTGGCCTTGTACCCCAAAATCCTGGCCTTCCCCCAGCCCCAGAGACCTTTGGGGGTTTGGGGACGTGGAGGGTGGCTCTTCCCCCGTGGGGGGCTCTGGCAGGGGGCTGGGGGTGTTTGGGGGTGCACAGGGGTGTCTGATTGGTTCCTGCCCCCCTAGGAGCCCAGAACCCCTTCACACGCTGCCTGCTTTGCTGTCTCAAGTGCTGCTTCTGGTGCCTGGAGAAATTCATCAAATTCCTCAACAGGAACGCCTA
>NW_020681248.1:0-3047 GCF_002925995.2 Terrapene triunguis
GCACTTAGGTCAACGTGAGCTGCCTTGTGCTGACCTAACTCTGTAGTGTAGACCAGGCCTCAGAGACCCCAGAGGCTTGGTTTAGGGCTCAGGTCCAGACAGACATGGGTTGTTTTTATCCCTGTGTGGACATACTCACCGGGTACCATGGGGCATGGACTAATGTTAGTTTCCCAGCCTCTCCCCTCTCCTTTGACTGTAATTAATACTCTGCCGGCCCATTTCTCTGTTCAGTGGTTTGCAAATTATTGTTCTTGGGCTGAAGCAAAACAGACCCTGGAGCTGCCTTCCAGGAGAAAATAGTATTGGGCATTTGGTTATATTTAAAGAGACGGGATCCTAAAAGAGTTAGATGAGAAAAGGTCTGTAAGACCAAGTCCAGGCCCCTGTCAGGAGTCAGGACTGGCCTCCAGAAAGGAGGGCTCAATAAAATCAATGGGGTCTGGAAGAATTAATGTTTTGTGACTGATGCGCCGTGTGACAATGACCAAGTCACTGCACCTCCCTGCCTCAGTTTCCCCATCTGTAAGTGGAGCGATAATACTTACACACCTACCTTGTGTGTGTACTGTAAAGCTTAATTTGTTAGTGTCTGCGCAGTGCTTTCAACAGGCAGTGTGCTATGTAAACGCTACGTAGGATTATTAACCTAGAAAGTTTGGATTTTGGGGAGACTTTTTAAGTGAACTGGTCGAAACTCTTTTTTCCCTCCAGAGAAAAACTCTTGAGCAAAAAATTTCATCCAAAGACTGATTCAGAATTGTTCACGGGAAAGCTTTGCCCCAACTCGAAAACGCTGACGGTTGGAATCACTGTCCCTGTGGGGTGCAAACTGGATAGCCTGGCTGTTCGCTTTCAATAACGATTCTTCTTTTGTGAGTTACGTCTGCTCATTGTCCTGAAGGCCTGGATCCGAACCAGCTGGTGTTCACCCAGTGACTGGCTTTGTGTCGGTGAAGCAGGCACGTCCTGTTTGGACTAGTCCAATGTTCTAACTAATCCGCACCCATCGCTCCTGGGCCAGGTGCAGCCTGGGTTTGTTTCTAATTAAATAGTTGGAAAAAAGAACAGGAGTACTTGTGGCACCTTAGAGACTAACAAATTTATTAGAGCATAAGCTTTCGTGGGCTACAACCCACTTCTTCGGATAATTTGTTAGTCTCTAAGGTGCCACAAGTACTCCTGTTCTTTTTGCTGATACAGACTAACACGGCTGCTACTCTGAAACCTGTCATTAAATAGTTGGTGCATTCTGGTGTCATGGTGGTCCCTGGAGCCGGGTTCAAGAGTCGTTTTACAGAGTCTCTGCATTGTCGGGGTGGGGGAGGTTCTTTGTCACACTTCAAAGGACTTTGTGAAACAAACCCGTTGGGTGGGAGCTGGGCGGGGCCGGGCGCTGCAGCTGCAGGAAGATCCCTGGAGGGGTCAGTGCGGGGCAGGTTTCTAGAGGGAAGGGGAAGCTGCAGATGGAGGCTCAGAAGGAGAACGGAGGCTGGGCCCTGCAGCCAGGGGTCACCTTAGCACTAGCGTTGGGCCAGGCGGGCAGAGGGGGGAGAGGCTGGACTGTGTTAAAGCTGCAGCGAGACTGATGTCATGGGGGGGCAACTTTGCTGTCCGGCCCCCGGCCCTGAGCCCCCAGACAAAACCTGGACCCTCCTCCTGCTGCGTGGACGGGGGGCTGGGAGAGGGGGGGCTCTAACTGCAGGGAGATGCACGAGGGGAAGGGGCGGTCCTGCTCTGGGTTAAGGGATGTGCAGGAAGGGGAGGGGGAAGCAGGACCCTGTGGAGGACGCTGTCCCCTAATTCTCACCCCTCCCACATGTCCCTTTGGTCTCCTGGTCTCCGCAGCTCCTGACCCCAGAGCCCAGAACCAGGGGGGTCCCCAGGAGGGGATTTTGAGGCAAGAAATCTGCAGAGGAGCCAAATAGCTCAGCCGCGCGGCCTGCTTGTTGTTCTGGAGCCGAGCTGTAAAGATCAGCCCAATTCCTGGCAAACTGCCCTAACTAATCCCGACCTGCAGGAGCCGGAGCTGCAATTGGAGAGGAGGCGTAATGCTATTTACTCTGTCAGGCTGAAAGCAAAAGGGAGTCGTTCCCCAGATTGGAGTTCTGATAATAACTCCCGTTCTGGGAAGCCGTGGGGGTTCTGAGTGCACCATCTGACCTATCGACTGGTCATTAGTGGTAATGGTACTGCTGAGAAGCCTGTCCCTGCAGCGTCTGGCCAGTGTCATAGAAATTTCTGTCCGTTCCAGCTGAGGAATAAGGCGAGACGGACACAGCTAGTCAAGCAAGGAGCCCCGGGAGGGGTGATCCGTTTATTTCAATTGCAATTGGGTTCGAGCTCATAAGTCAGCAAGAACAAAGAAAACACTCACCCCAAAGCATTCTATGCAGTTGCTTATGATAATCTATCGCTCTACGATTGGCCAAAATTTGCCATCATTACCATACATAATTAGCAAGCTACATGTATCTGCCCCTCTTATGACCCCTTATTGTTCATCTACTTGCTCCCCCCTTGCGTTATTTTGCAAACCAAGCAGTTAGTTATCTACAGGACGCAGGCACAGAAAGGTCCATTGTCTCCAGCTTTGGAGTTTGGCTACATTTCCTCTCGAAGGAACTTCCTGAGTTAAGATATAGCTGACGCTGCATGTTTCACATGTATAGGTGACAAATTTCCCCCCTGGCAGTTAAGTAGAATAATTTTATATCACCAGTGACTATGTTACCTGATCCCAAGAAGGGCCGGCGCTCGGGTGATTCTGGGCTAGGACTCAGCCGCTTTGGATTCGATTCCTGTCTCTGACACAGTCCTTGGGCGAGTCACAGAGTCAGCTTGTGTCCAAGGGCTCGGCGCTCACAGCAAGGGCCAGATTGTCGAGAGATCTCGGTAACCAGCACACTCTTCGAATCCCCCTGGGCCTCAGCTCCCCATCTGTAAAACGGGGATAGTAATCCTGTCTGTCTGCTGTGTCTGTTGATTGTAACCTCCTTGGGGCAGGGACTGTCTCTCCCTGTGTGTCTGTGCAGCGCCCGGCACAA
>NW_020681248.1:3147-3473 GCF_002925995.2 Terrapene triunguis
TGGCCGGTGCCAGCCTGATCAATGGAAAGGCAGTGTGAGGAGGAAATCGGGATTCAAGACTTAGCTCTGCCTTATGACCTTGGCCAAGTAATTTCAACTCATTTCCTTTGACTGTCTTGTCTACTAAGCTTCTGAGCTCTTGGAGGGGCAGGGACTGTCTCTCGCTGTGTGTCTGTGCAGCGCCCGGCACAACGGGGCCCTGATCTCAGCTGGGGCAGGGACTGTCTCTCCCTGTGTGTCTGTGCAGCGCCCGGCACAACGGGGCCCTGATCTCAGCTGGGGCAGGGCCTGTCTCTCCCTGTGTGTCTGTGCAGCGCCCGGCACAA
>NW_020681249.1:0-471 GCF_002925995.2 Terrapene triunguis
CCCCAATTCCCTGTTCCCATTACCTCCCCCTTACTTCCTGATTAACTGCAGACTATATAGTAAAACTTAAGTTCTGCTTAGCTATACCTTAACCAATCTGTAGCAGGGTGGTTACCAGCTCCTGCCCTGAAGGGCTTAAAACAGCCAGGGAGAGGGCTGTGGCAGGGAAAAGCTAGGCTGATTGGGGAAGTAGCCACAGCTGGGCTATGCCCCAATCAGGCCCAGCTGGCCCTATAAAGGCAGGGAAGCCAGGGGCAGACACAGTCTCGCTCTAGCTGTAGAAGAAGACGGGCCTGGCTTCAGGGAGCTAGCGACCGGGTACCTGAGTGGAGCAGGGCTGGGGAAAGGCTGAGGACAGGGCCGGCTCCAGGCACCAGCCGAGCAAGCTGGTATTTGGGGCAGCAGATTGAACGAGGCGGCATTCCGCCCAATCCTAGGGCGGCACGGCCGCTTTTTTTTTTTTTTTTTTTT
>NW_020681249.1:571-1150 GCF_002925995.2 Terrapene triunguis
CCCCCCCCGCTAGCTGGTCCCCCTGCACCTGTGCTCCGGCGCATAGATCACTGGGTTTTTTGGCGGTTTTTTTTTGCTTGGGGCGGCCAAAAAGCCAGAGCCGGCCCTGGCTGAGGAGCTGGGTAGCTCCAGCCTGGAAAGCCCCAGGCTGCAGCCTAGCAGAAGGCCAAGGGGTACTGGGGGTTGCAGAGGGCAGCCCAGGGGTAGGCCAAGGCAGCAGGTCCAAACCCAACCTTGCCAGTGATGAGTAGGCTGATACTGCAGTCTGCCCCAGGGTGTGGGGCTAGACGATGACTGGCCGTAGCCTTATACTGAGGCGAGGTGGGAATAGTGGGGGAGGGTTCCCCGGGGAGGGGAGACCCTAAGACTGAGGGGTTACTGCCAGGGGGGCAGCACCCCAGCTAACAGGGCACCGGAGTTCAGGGAGGGACACGGGGCCAAGCGGTAGCAGATCACTGGCCTGCAGAGGGCGCTCCTGGCTGGAAAGTGAGCTAATTCCCAGAAACGACAAGCAGGAGGCGCCACAGGAGTGAGTCAAGCTCCTTACACAATCATTTTACTGAAATTTAACTAACCAAT